>NW_024396713.1:0-37825 GCF_004115215.2 Ornithorhynchus anatinus | reverse complement strand
GCTCCTTATCTTCCCTCCCTGTCCTGCCCTGTCCTCTTCCTGACTTCCCTGTCACTGTGGACGGTACGACCATCCTTCCCGTCTCTCAAGCCCTCAACCTTGGTGTCATCCTTGACTCAGCTCTTTCATTCACCCCACACATCCAATCCGTCACCAACGCCTGCCAGTCTCACCTTTACAATATCGCCAAGATCCGCCCTTTCCTCTCCATCCAAATGGCTATCGTACTGGTACAAGCTCTCATAATATCCCGGCTGGATTATTGTGTCAGCCTTCTCTCTGATCTCCCTTCCTCCTGTCTCTCCCCACTCCAGTCTATTCTTCATTCTGCTGCCCGGATCATCTTCCTGCAGAAACGCTCTGGGCATGTCACTCCCCTCCTTTAAAACCTCCAGTGGTTGCCTATCAACCTCTGCACGAAACAAAAACTCCTCACTGTGGGCTTCAAGGCTCTCCATCACCTTGCCCCCTCCTTCCTACCTTCTCTCTTTCTACTGCCCACCCAGCACACTCCACTCCTCTGCAGCTCACCACCTCACTGGCCCCTGTTCAAGCCTGTCCCGCCGTGGGCTTCTGATACCAGTTTGCCCCCACCAGAGTTTGCCTTGCAGGATGTGCCCTGAATCCCTTTTATTTCAGTTTGGGCCCTGCAACCTTTGCCTTGCAGATTTGGCCCCGAATCTTTTCATTCCAGTTTGGGTGCCACAGTCTTTGTCATGCACATTGGGCCTGGAACCCTTTTATTTCCACTTTGGGCCCCGCAGCCTTTGCTTTGCAGGTTTGCCCCACTGTCCTTTGGCTTACAGCTTTGGCCCTGAACCCTTTTCGTTCAAATTTGGGCCCACAGCCTTTGCCTTGCAGGATTGGCTCCGAACCATTTAATTTCAGTTTGGGCCTGCAACCTTTGCCTTGCAGATTTGGCCCCTAATCCTTTTCGTTACAGTTTGGGTCCCGCAGACTTTGCCATGCACGTTGGGCCTGGAACCCTTTTGTTTCCACTTTGGGCCCGCAGCCTTGCTTTGCAGGTTTGCCCCACTGTCCTTTGGCTTACAGCTTTGGCCCTGAACATTTTCGTTCAAATTTGGGCCCCACAGCCTTGCCTTGCAGGATTGGCCCCAAACCCTTTTCGCTCCAGTTTGGGCACAGCTCACAGCTGCCATTACCTTGCAAGTTTGGCCCCTGAGCCTTTGTCCTGCAGGTTTGGCCCCAAACCTTTTTTGTTCCACTTTGGGCCCCATAGCCTTTGACTTGCATGTTTGCACCTCTAGCCGTTGCCTTGCAGATTTGATCCTGAACCCTTTTTGTTCCAGTTTGGGCCTGCAGCCTTTGCCTTGCAGATTTGACCCCAAATCCTTTTGTTCCAGTTTGGGTCCCCCAGGCTTTGCCTTACAGGTTGGGCCCCAAATCCTTCACGTTCCAGTTTGGGTCCCATAGCCTTTGCCTTGCAGGTTTGGCCCCAAACCCTTTTCATTCCAGTTTGGGCCCCGCAGTCTTTGCCTTGCATGTTTGGCCCCATACCCTTTTCTTTCCAGTTTGGGCCCGCAGCCTTTGTTTTGCAGGTTTGGCCCAGAACAGTTTTCGTTCCAGTTTGGGTCCCACTGCCTTTGCCTTGTAGCTTGGCCTCCCCAGCCTTTGCCTTGCAGGTTTGATCCTGAACCCTTTTCATTCCAGTTTGGCCCCCCACTGAGTTTGCCTTGCAGGTTTGGCCCTGAACCGTTTTCATTTCAGTTTGGTTCCCACAGCCTATCCCTTGCAGCTTTGGCCCTGAACACTTCTGGTACCAGTTGGCTGCCCCCGAGTTTGCCTTGCAGGTTTGGTCCCAAACCCTTTTCGTCTAAGTTTTTGGTCCCACAGCCTTTGACTTGCAGCTTTGTCCCCGAACCCTTTTGGTTCCAGTTTGGGCCCCCTAGAGTTTGCCTTGCAGATTTGGCCCCGAAGCTATTCATTTCAGGTTTGAAGCCGCCAGCCATTTGCATAGCAGGTTTGACTCCAAACCTTTTTTTTCCTGTTTGCTACCCACTGCGTTTGCCTTGCAGGTTGTCCCCCAGCCTTTGCCTTGCAGTTTGGCCACCAATCTTTTTCGTTCCAGTTCGGGCCCCAAAACCTTTGCCTTGCAGCTTTGGCCCCAAACCTTTCAGTTCCAGGATAAGCCCTGCAGCCTTTGCCTTGCAGGTTGGCCCTGAAACCTTTTCGTACCAGTTTGGGCCCCTTGATTTTGCCTTGCAGTTTTGACCCAGAACCCTTTTTTTTCAGGTTTGGGCCCCACAGCCTTTGCCTTGCAGGTTTGACCCCAACCCTTTTTGTTCCAGTTTGCCCCCCCCCCCCCAGAGTTTGCCTTCCAGGTTTGGCCCAAACCATTTCGTTTCAATTTGGGTCCTGCAGCCTTGCCTTGTAGGTTTGGCCAGAACCTTTTTGGTACCAGTTTGGCCCCCCAAGAGTTTGCCTTGTAGGCATGGGCCCGAACCCTTTTGTTTGCAGTTTGGGCCCCCAAGAGCTTGCCTTGCAGGTATGGCCCCGAACCAATTTGTTCGGGTTTGGGCCCCACAGCCTTTGCCTTTCAGGTTTGGCCCCAAACCCTTTTCATTCCAGTTTGGACCCCACAAATTTCCTTGCAGGTTAGGCCCAGAATGCATTTGATTCCTCTTTTGGTCCTGCAGTCTTTGCCTTGCAGGTTTGCCTCCGAACACTTCTGGTTACAATTGGGACCCTAGAGTTTGCCTTGCAGGTTTGCCCCCCCTCCGAATCCTTAGCCTTGCAGCTTTGGCGCCGAACCCTTTTTGTTCAGGTTTGGGGCCCGCAGCCTTTACCTTGCAGGTTTGGCCCCGAATTCTTTTGATTCCAGTTTGGGACCCTAGAGTTTGCCTGGCAGGTTTGGCCACGATCCCTTTTCGTTCAGATTTGGGCCCCGCAGCCTTTACCTTGGAGGTTTGGCTCCCTACCCTTATTGTTCCAGTTTAGCACGCCCAGAGATTATCTTGCAGGTTTGTCAATGAACCATTTTCGTTTCAGTTTGGGTCCTGTAGACTTGGCCCTTTGCAGGTTGGGCCAGAAGCCTTTGGTTCCACTTTGGGCCCTGCAGCCTTTGCCTTGCAGGTTTGTCCCCCGATCCTTTTCCTTGCAGCTTTGGCCCCAAACTCTTTTGGTTCCAGTTTGGGCCCCCTAGATTTTGCCTTGCAGGTTTGTCCCCGAACGCTCTTCATTCAGGCTTGGTTCCCGCAGCCTTTGCCTTGCAGGTTTGGCCCCCAATCCTTTTTGTTCCATTTAGGGCCCCTCAGAGTTTGCCTTGCAGGTTTGGCCTGGAACCCTTTTTGTTCAGCTTTGGGCCCCACAGCCTTTGCCTTGGAAGTTTGACCCTGTACCCTTTTCGTACCTGTTTGGGTCCTGCAGCCTTTGCCTTGCAGGTTTGGCCCAGAACCTTTCGGTTCCAGTTTGGGTCCCACAACCTTTGCCTTGCAGGTTTGACCCTGAACCCTTTTGTTTACAGGTTGGGCCCCATAGAATTTACACTGTACGTTTGCCTCCCCCCTCATCCTTTGCCTTGAAGGTTTGGCCCCGAATCCTTCTGCTTCCAGCTTGGCACCCTTAGAGTTTTCCTTGCAGGTATGGCCCTCATCCGTTTTTGTTGCACTGTGGGCCACTTAGAATTTGCCTTGCAGGATTGGCCCGATCCCATTTCGTTTCAGTTGGTCCCGCAGCCTTTGCCTTGCAGTTTTTAGCCCCTAATCCTTTTTGTTCAGGTTTGGCCCCACAGCCTTTACCTTGCAGCTTTGGCCCGAACCCTTTTCCTTCCAGTTTAGCCCCACAGCCTTTGCCTTGCAGATTTGGCCTGAACCCTTTTGGGTACCAGTTTAGCGCCCCCCCCAGACTTTGCCTTGCAGGTTTGCCCCCACAGCCTTTGCTTTGCAGGTTTGGCCCGAACCCTTTTCATTTCAGTTTGGGCCTCCAAGCCTTTGCCTTGCATGTTTGGCCATGAATCCTTTTGGTTCCAGTTTGGGCCCCGCGGCCTTTGCCATGCAGGTTTGTCCCCCTGGCTTTGCTTGCAGGTTTGGCCCGAACCATTTTCGCTCAGGTTTGGGCCCCATAGCCTTTGCCTAGCAAGTTTGGCTCTGAACCACTCTCATTCCAGTATGGGCCCTGCAGCCTTTGCCTTGCAGGTTTGGCCCCAAACCTCTTTCATTCCAGTTTGGGTCCCACAGACTTTGCAGTGCAGGTTGGGTCCAGAATGCTTTTGTTTCCAATTTGGTCCTGCAGCCTTTGCCTTGCAGGTTTGGCCCCGATCCCTTTTGGTTCCAGGTTGGGCCCCGCAGCCTTTGCCTTGGAAGTTTGCCCACCCCCCAATCTCTGCTTTGCAACGTTTGGCCCCAAACCTTTTTTCGGTTCCAGTTGGGGCACCCCAGACCTTGCCTTGCAGATTGGGTCCCTAACCCTTCTCGTTCCAGTTTGGGCCACCCTACGAGTTTGCCTGGCAGGTTTGGCCCCGAACGTTTTTGATTCTAGTTTGGGCCCCGCAGACTTTACCTTGCAGTTGTCCTCACCCTTTGTTCCAGTTGGGCCCACAGCCGTTGTCTATCTGTCTTTGGTTCCAGGTTTGCCCCCACAGTCTTTGCTTACAGGTTTGGCCAAACACGTTGGGTACCAGTTTGGACCCCCCCCCACAATTTTCTTTGGCAGGTTTGACCCTGGACACCTTTAGGTTCAGTTTGGGCCCCCTCAAGGTCACCTTGCAGGTTTGGCCCCAAACACTTTTTATTCAGGCTGGGCCCGGCAGTTTGCCATGCAGCTTAGACCCCGAATCCCCTATCATACTGTGACCCCAGGACTTGAAGGTTTGGCCCCAAACCCTTTTCATTCATGGTATGGGCCCCGCTCCCTTTGCCTTGCAGGTTTGCCCTGAACCTTTTCCCTCTTACTGAATGGACTAGCATTGCTACCCCAAATAGTATTAATAATATTGGTATTTGTTAAGAGCTTCCTGTGTGCAGAGCACTGTTCTAAGCACTGGGGCAGATACAGGGTAATCAGGTTGTCCCACGTGAGGCTCACAGTATTAATCCCCATTTTACAGATGAGGTAACTGAGGCACGGAGAAGTTGTGACTTGTCCACAGTCACACAGCTGACAACTGGCAGAGCTGGGATTCGAACCCATGACCTCTGACCCCCAGATCCGACTCCTTCCACTGAGCCACACTGCATTTCTCCACACCCAAAGAAAAGGAGGGGTGTGGAGTGGTGTTTGTTGTGTGTGTGTGTGTGTGTGTGTGTGTGTAAATAATGGGGGGAAGAAGAGTGATGAGGCCGATGCCACTCATGGGGGAACAGGGTCCTGGTTTCTGTGCAGAAAGCTAGTTCTGTCTTATTTTGCAAGGGACTGAGAAGACCCAGGGCCCTTAATTCATGGATGGGTCAAGCCTCTCTGGGACTACGGTCCTGATACAGGGTCACTGCAAGCCTCACTCTTCCGAGAAGGGACCCTTTTGGGCTCATTACAGAAGTTTGTGGTTTCTAATACTGGGAGAAGATCAGGGTGTCTCCCCTATTTCTCTATGAGAAGCAGAGGTGTGCAGATTCCTGCTTGAAATCGAGTTCACAGCAGTGTGGGCTGGGAGGATAGAGGGCAGTATTGTACCAGAAACTGAATTCTTTCCAGTGTGCATTGAGTTCTGCACCTTCAATCAATCAATTGGATTGATGGAGTGCCTCCTGTGTGCAGAATACTGTACTAAGTGCTTGGGAAGAGAACCCATAGAACAGACACATTCCCCTGCCCATAACAAGCTTACATTCTAGAAGGGGAGGCAGACATTAATTTAAATACGTAAGTAAGTAAATAAATGAGGGCAAGATTGTTTGTAGTCATCTTAGTGAGGTGGTCTGCCTATGCGGCCTCAACTCTCCAGATGATAGGTTTAATATTTGGTGGAGGAGAGGGCAAATGATGTCTGCCAAAGAAACCTATGTTGTCTGCAATCTCCTACCCCTCCTTCTCCAACTATGAAACAGCAGAAATCTGCAGAAGACTGAAGGGTTTGGCTACGGAAGCAGAGGGTAGGGCAAAGGGCAGGGTGAGGGAACCTGGCCCCTCACTAATCCACATGTGTCTCTTAAGGTCAGTTCCACAACTCCAGATGTGTTTCAGTCAGGACTGGTGGAGAAGGGACACTTTCCTTCCATTAGACCCCAACTATACTGCGTCCTACCCAGTGGAGAGCTCTAAAACTTCTCACCTGGCCTAATCTTTCCCCGGGCCTAAGCTTAACGCCGGCCAAACCTTTATCTGGTTATCTAACCTTTTTCCCCTAGCATAACATTTTCTCTAGCCTAACCGTTTCCCCAGCCTAACCTTATCCCATTGCTTAAGAACATTTCCCATAGCCTAAACTTTTCCATGGCCTAACATTTTACAGTGGCCTAACCCTCTTCCCCTATCCTAACCTTTTCCCCTAGCCTAAACATTTCTCTTTGCCTTATATCTTTCCCTAGCCTAAACTCCTCCCCTAGCCTAACCTTTTCCCCTGGCCAAACCTTTTCTCAAAGCCTAACCTTTCCCCTAGCCTAACTTTTTTCTTGGCCTATCCTTTCCCCTGGCCTAATCTTTCCCTTTGGCCTACCCTTTTTCCTTGGCCTAGCTTTTTCCCTTGGCTTAACCATTTCCCATAGCCTAACATCTTCACCTAGCCTAATGTTTTCTCCCACCCTAGCCTTTTCCCCTGGCCTAACCTTGTCCCTGACCTAACATTTTCCCTCAGCCGAATCTTTTCCCCTAACTTAAACTTTACACCTTGCCTAAATTTATCCCCTAGCCTAACCTTTCCCCTAGCCTAATCTTCTCCCTGGCCTAACACTCTCCCTAGCCTAACCTTTTCCCCTGGCCTAACCTTTTCCCAGGACTGACCTTTTCTCCTAGCCATACCTTTTCCCCCTAGCCTAACCTTTCCCTTAGCTAATCTTTCCCCTGGTCTAACCCATTCCCCTGGCTTATCCATTTTCCATAGCCTAAGTCCTTCCCTGGCCTAAGCTTTTCCCCTAGCCTAATCTTTATCCCTAGCCAAATCTTGTCCTTTGCCTAACCTATTCCAATGGCCTATCCCTTTCCCTGGCCTAACGTTTTCCCTTAGCCCAATCTTTTCCCCTAACGTAAACTTTACACCTTGCCTAAACCTACCCTGTAGCCTAACCTTTCCCCTAGCCTAACCTTCTCTCAGGCCTAACTTTCTCCCTAGGCTTACATTTTCCCTTTGCCTGACCTTTACCTCTGGTCTAACCTTTTCCCCTGACCTAAGGTTTTCCCCAGCCTTTCACCTAGCCTAACCTATTCTCTTAGCCTAACCTTTTCCCCTTGCCTTACCCTTTCCCCTAGGCTATGGTTTTCCCCTAGCCTAATAGTTACACCGAGCCCAACCTATCCCCTGTCCTAACATAACCCTAACATAACCTTTTTCCCAGCATAAATTTATCCCATGGCCTAATCTTTTCCCCTAACTTAACCATTTCCCCTAACCTAGATTTTCCCCTAACCTAACCTTTTTCCTTAGCCTTAACTTTTCCCATAACCAAACTTTATACCTAGCCTAACCTTTTCCCCTAGACTAACCTTTTCCCTGGTCTTTCCTTTCACCTAGCCTAAGCTTATCCCTTGGCCTATCCTTTCCCCTAGGCTAACCTTTTTCCCTAGCCTAACCTTATCCTTTGGCCTATCCTTTCCCCTAGGCTAACCTCTTCCCCTAGCCTAACCTTTCCCATTGCCTAAACTTTACCCCAAGACTAACCGTTTCCCTTAGCCTAACCTTTTCCCTAGCCTAACCTTTTCCCTTAGCCTATCCTTTTCCCTTAGCCTAACCTTTCCCTTAGCCCAATCTTTTCTCCTGGGCTAACCTTTTCCCCTGGCCTAATCTTTTCCCCTGGCCTAACCTTTCCCCCCACCTAACCTTTGCATCTAGCCTAACCTGCTTTTCCCCTAATCTAACCTTTACACCTAGCCTAACCTTTTCCCAAAGGCTTACCTTTCCCTGAGCCTAAACTTGCCCCCTGGCCTAACCTTGCCACCTGGCCTAACCTATTCCCTGACTTAAACTTTTCCCATGTCCTAACCTTTTCCTCTAGCCCAAATTATTCCCCTAACCTAACATTTACACCTAGCCTATCCCACATTTTCCCCAGCCTAATCTTTGCACCTATCCTAACCTTTTCCCATAGGCTTACCTTTCCCCCTGGCCTAACCTTTTCCCTAGCCTAACCTTTTCCCTAAGATAAACTTTATTCTTTGCTTAATCTCTTTCTGTAGCCTAACCTGTTCCCTCACCTAAAATTTTACCCTTGCCTAACCTTTCCCCTCGCCAAACTTTCCCCCTTTCCCAACCTTTCCTCTTGCCCAACCTTTCCCCCTTGCCTAACCTCTCCCCTCGCCTAACCTTTCCCCTCGCCTAACCTTTCCCCTCACTTAACCTTTCCCCTCACCTAGCCTTTTGCTCTAGCCTAACATTATCCCTGATGTAACATTTTCTCTCACCCTAAACCTTTCCCATGCCCTAAACCTTTCCCCTGCCCTAACTTTTTTGGCTGGCCTAAGCTTTTCCATGGCCTAGGTTTTTCCCCTAGCCTAAGGTTTTCCCCTACTCTACCCTTCTCCCTGGGCTAACCTTTTCCCCTAGCTTAACCATTTACCATAGCCTAACGTTTTCCCTGACTTAACCTCTTCCTCTAGCCTAAACATTTCCTCTAGCCTAACATTTCCCTTGCATAATCTTTCCCCTGGCCTAAGCTATTCCTCTTGTTTATCCATTTCCCATAGTCTAACCTTTTCCCCGGGCCTAACCTTTGCCCCTAGCCAAAACATTTCCCCGAGACTAACCTTTTCCCCAAGACTAACTTTCTCCCTGGCCTAACCTTTTCCCCTAGTGTAACCTTTTCCTCTAGCCTAACAGTTTACCATAGCCTAACCTTTTCCCTGACCTAATGTTTTTCCCCAGACCAACCATTTTCCATAGCCTAACCTTCCCCAGCCTAACCTTTTCCCCTGGCCTCATCTTTTCCATGACCTAAGCTTTTCCCCAGCCTAACCTTTTCCCCTAGCCTAACCCTATCCCCTAGTCTAAGCGTTTCCCTGAACCTAACCGTTACACCTAGCCTAATTGCTTTTCCTCTAACCTAAACTTTACACCTAGCCTAACCTTTTCATTCAATAGTATTTATTGAGCTATTACTATGTGCAGAGCACTGTACTAAGTGCTTGGAATGTACAATTCGGCAACAGATAGAGACATTTCCCTGCCCACTGATGGGCTCAGAGTCTAATCGGGGGAGACAGACAGCAAAGCAAAACAGAACAAAACAAAAAAAAGAAAACATTATCATGATAAATAGAATCAAGGGGATGTACACCTCGTTAACAGAATAAATAGGGTAATAAATAATATATACAAATGAGGACAGTGCTGAGGTGAGGGGAAGGGGAGAAGGGGGATGAGCAGAGGGTGAGGTAGGGAGGGGAGGGAGAAGGGGGGGAGTTCAGACTGGGAAGGCCCCTTGGAGGAGGTAACCTCTCAGTAGGGCTTTGAAGAGGGGAAAAGAGTTAGTTTGGCAGATGTGAGGAGGGAGGGCATTCCAGGACAACGGTAGGATGTGGGCCGGGGTCGACGGCATGATAGGCATGAACGGGGGACAGTGAGGAGGTGAGCAGTAGAGGAGCGGAGTGTATGGGGTGGGCAGTTGAAAGAGAGAGGGAGGTGAGGTAAGAGGGGGCAAGGTGATGGAAAGCTTTGAAGCCAAGAGGAAGGAGTTTTTTTTTCCTGAAGACTTACCTACCCCCCGGCCTAAGCTTTTCCCCTGGTCTAACCTTTTCCCTTAGCCTAACCATTTCCCAAGGTTTAAACCTTTACCCTGGCCTTTTTCCCATAGCCTAACCTTATATCCTAGCCTAGCCCTTTCCCCTAGCCCAAGCTTTTCCCCTACCTAGCCTTTACACCAACTAACCTTTACACATAGCCTAACCTGCTTTTCCCCTCACCTAACCTTTACACATAGCTTAACTTTTTTCCAAAGGCTTACCTTTCCTCCTGGTCTGACCTTTCCCTCTGGACTATCCTTTTCCCTAGCCTAATCTTTCCCCTAACATAAACTTTATACCTTGCCTAATCTTTTCCCGAAGCCTAACCTTTTCCCCTGTCCTAAACTTTTCCCCTGGCCTAACCTTTTCCCCTGGCCTAACCTATTCCCCTACCCTAACCTCTTCCCTTGGCCAAACCTCTTCCGTTGGCCTCACCACTTCCCATGGCCTTAGCTGACACCTAGGCTAACCTTTATCCTAGCCTAACCTTTTCCCTTTCCCTATCATTTCCCATGACCTAACCTTTTCCCCTGTTCTAACCATTTCCCCCTCCTAACCATTTCCCCTTCCCCAACTTTCTCCCTTAGACTAATATTTTCCCCTAACCTAACGTTTCCCCTAACCTAATATGTCCCCAGCCTTATTTTTCCCCTAGCCTAACCTTTTCCCCTAGCCTAACCTTTTCCCCTAGCCTGACCTTTTCCCCTCACCTAACATTTTCCCCTAGCTTGAACTTTTTCCCTCACCTAACATTTTCCCCTAGCCTAACCTTTCCCCTCGCCTAACCTTTTCCCCTAGCCTAAACCTTTCCCCTTACCTAACCTTTTCCCATACAATAACCTGCCCCCTACCCCAATCTTTATGCTAGGCTAACCTTTTCTGCTAGCCTAACCTTCTCCCTGTACTAACATTTTCCCCTAGCCTAAACTTTTCCCCTAGCCTAAACCTTTCCCTTAGCCTATCATTTTCCCTATCCTATTCTTTCACTTAGCCTAACCGTTCCCCTAGTTTTACCTATTCCCCTGGCCTAACCTTTACCCCTATCTTCACCTTTTCCCTGTGCCTAAACCTTTCCCCTGGCCTAACCCTTTCCCCTGGCTCAAATTTTCCCCGGTCTAACCTTATCCCCTAGCCTAACCTTTTCCCCGGCCTAAGCTTTTCACCTAACCTAAACCTTTCCCATAGCCTAACGCTTTCCCCTAGCCTAAACCTTTCCCCTGGCCTAACCTTTTCCTCTAGTCTAACTTTTTGTCTGGCCTAGCTTTTCCCCTAGCCTAACCTTTCCCCAGCCTAACTTTTTTGCCTAGCCTGACCTTTTCCCTTGGCTTAACATTTTCCCCTAGACTAACCTTTTCTCCTAGCCTAACCTTTTCCCCTGGCCTAACCTTTTGTCTTAGCCTACCCTCTTCCTCTGGCCTAACCTTTTCCCATAGCCTAACCTTTCTCTTAGCCAAATGTTTTTTCATAGACTAACCTTTTCGTTTGGCCTATCTTTTCCCCTGATATAACCTTTTCCCCTAGCCTAACCTTTTCCCTGGATGTAAATGTTTCCCCTGGCCTAACCTTTTCTCCTGGCCCAAGCTTTTCCCCAGCCTAACCTTTTCCCAGGCCTAACTTTTTCCCCTGGACTAAATTTTTCCAGGGCCTAACATTTTACACTAGTCAAACCTTTTCTCTTACCCCAACATTCTCTCCATGACTAATATCTTCCCCTAAACGAACGTTTCCCCTAGCCTAACCTTTTCCCCTAGCTTAACCATTTCCCTTGGCCTATCCATTTCCCTGACCTAACCTATTTCCCTGACCTAACCATTTCACCTAGCCTAACCTTTTCCTTTAGACTAACCTCTAGTCTAACCTTTTCCCATGGCCTAATCTTTTCGAAAGCTTAACCTGACCCCTAGCCTATCCTTTCCCCTAACCTAACATTTTTGCCTAGAATAACCTTTTAACTTGGCATCTCCTTTTCCCTGAGCTAACCGTGTCTCCTGGCCTGTTTCCCCCGTCTAACCTTTTCCCCCGCCTAAACTTTTATCCTACCTAAACCTTTCCCCTAACCTTAACGTTTCACCTAGACTAATGTTTTCCCCTAGCCTAACCTTTCCCCTAGCCCATTCTTTCCCCTAGCCTAACCTTTTCCCCTAGACGAACTTTTTCCCTCTCCTAACCTTTTCCCCTACCCGGACATTCTCCCCAGCCTAAAACTTTCCCCTAACCTCACGTTTGCCCTAGCTTAATCTTTCCCCTAGCCTAATATTTTTCTCTTGTCTAACCTTTTTCCCTAGGTTATCAATTTCCCACATTCTAACATTTTCCCACATTTTAACCTATTCCCTAGCCTGACCTTTTGCCTTATCCTAACCTTTTCCTATAGCTTAACCTTTCCCCCTTGCCCAACCTTTCCCCTCACCTAACCTTTCCTCTTGCCTAAACCTTTGCCTTCACCTAACCTTTTGTCCTAGCCTAACATTTTCCCTGATGTAACATTTCCCCTACCCTAATCTTTTCCCCTGCCCTAACCTCTTCCTTGCTGGCCTAAGATTTTCCCTGGCTTCAGCTTTTCCCCTAGTCTAAAGTTTCCCCTTAGCTTAACGTCTCCCTGGCTTAACCTTTTCACCTAGCCTCACCTTTCCCCTAGTGTAACCTTTTCCCCTAGCCTATTTTCCATAGCCTAACTTTTTTCCTGACTTAACCTTTTCCCCTAGCCTAAAAATTTCCACTAACCTAACCTTTTCCTTACAAAATCTTTCCCCTGGCCTAAGCTTTTCCCCTTGCTTATCCATTTCCCATAGTCTAACCTTTTCTCTGACCTAACTTTTTCTCTTAGCCTAAACATTTCTCCAAGACTAACCTTTACCCCTAGCCTTTCTCCCTGAACAAATCTGGAAAGAGAAGTGTTCGTGGCCAGGCCTGGAAGGCAAAAGCTGGGGGGAACCCAATCTAGAACAAATAGGCTTCGTGGCCAGGCTGAGAAGGCAAAGACCAGGGGGGCCAAACCTGGAACGTGAATGCTTCGGGGCCAGACAGGGAAGGCAAAGGCTGGGGGTGGCAAATCTGGAACGTGAAGGCTTTGGGGCCAGGCTGGGAAAAAAAAAGACTCGAGGGCTAAAATTGGAATGAGAAGTCTTCAGGGCCAGTCTAGGAAGGCAAAGGCATGGGGGCCAAACCTGTAACAAAAAGGGTTCGGGACTAGGCCTGGAAGGCAAAGGTGCGGGGGGACCAACCAGGAAAGAGAAGCGTTTGGACTCAGCCTGGAAGGAAAATGCGCGGAGACCAAACTTGGACCGAGAAGATATTTTGTGGCCAGGCCTGGAAAGCAAAAGCGGGGGGGGGGGACGGGGGGGACGCGGCAAACCTGGAACGAGAAGGGTTTGGGGACAGACCTGGAAGACAAATGCAGGGAGGCCAAACTTTGAAGGCGTAGGTGGGGAGAGGCCAACCTGGAACAAGAAAGGTTTGGTCTGTGTCTGGAAGGCTAAGCGGCAAGGCGTGGGGGGCCGGGGTGAGCGGTCCAACCTGAAAGGAAAAGGTGATGTGGGGGGCAAACCAGGAATGAGAAGGGTTCAGGATCAGGATTGGAAGGCAAAGGAAGGGGAGTCCAACCTGGAAGGCAAAGACGAGGGTCAAACCTGGAATGAGAAGGGTTCGGGGCCAGACCTGGAAGGCAAAGACCGGGAGCCCCAACCCAGAAGACAAAAGCAGGGGGGAGGAGGGCAAGCCTGGAACAAGAAGGGTTCAAGGCTAAATCTGGAAGGCAAAGGCGGGGGAGCCAATCCTGAAAAGAGAAGTATTCAGATCAGGTCTGGAAGGCAAAGATGGGGGTGCCCAAGGCGCGGGGGGTGGGGGGCAAACCTAGAATGAGAAGGGTTTGGGGCCAGGCCCGGAACGAAAAAGGGGGGAAATCCAACCTTGAAGACATGGCTGGGGGTGCCAAACCTGGAACGAGAAGGGTTCGAGGCCTGACCGGGAAGGCAAATGCGGAGGTGGCCCAACCAGGCAGGCAAATGCAGGGCGGCCAAACCTGGAAGGCAAAGGCGGTGGGGCGGGGGCGGGGGTCTAACCTGGAAAGAGAAGGTTTCAGAACCAGGCCTGGAAGGCAAAGTCGGGGGGAGGGGTCCAACCTGAAATAAAAAGGTGGGGGGCCAAACTTGGAACAAGAAGGATTCAGGGCCTGGCATGGAAGGCAAAGGCTGTCTGGGGCAAACCTGGAATGTGAATGCTTCAGGGCTAGGCCGGGAAGGCAAAGGCTGGGGGGCCAAACCTGGAATGTGAATGCTTCAGGGCCAGGCTTGCAAGGCACAAGTGTGGGGTCCAACCTATAAGGCAAATGCGGGAGGGCCCCCAACCTGGAACAAGAAGGGTTCAGGGCCAAATCTGGAAGGCAAAGTTCGGGGGAGCCCAAACTGGGAGGCAAAGGTGGCGGGGGGGGGGAGTCCAAACTCAAAGGAGAAGGGTTCAGGCCAGGCCTGTAAAGAAAACGCGGCACAGGGTGGGCGATCCAAAAGAGAAAGGAAAGGCGGGGGTGGCCAAACCTGGAACAAGGAGGATTCGTGGCCAGGCCTGGAAGGCAAAGGCTGGGAACCCCAACCTGGAACGAGAAAAGTTCGGGGCCAGGCCTGGGAGACAAATGCGGGGGCGGTCCGGGACTGGAAGGCAAAGCCAGGGGGAACAAACCTGGAAAGAGAAGGGTTTGTGGCCAGGCCTGGAAGGCAAAAGTGAAGAGGGCCCAACCTGGAATGAGAACACTTCATGGCCAGGCCGGGAAGGCAAAGGCCAGGGGACCAAACCTGGAACATGAATGCTTCGGGGCCAGACCAGGAAGGCAAAGGGTGGGGAGTTGGCAAACCTGTAACGCTAAGGCTTAGGGACCATACTGGGAAGCCAAAGGCGTGGGGGCCAAACCTGTAAAGGGAAAAGTTCGGGGCCAGGCCTGGAAGGCAAAGGCGGTGGGGCCAAATCTGGAACGAGAAGGGATAGGTGGGGATCCAAAGCTGGAAAGCAAAGGCAGGGAGTCCTAACCTGGAAGGCAAAGGTGGGGGTGCCCAACTTGGAACGAGAAGGGTTCCGGGCCAGGCCGGGGACCAAACCTGGAAGGCAAATGCAGGGAGATCCAACCAGGAATGAGAAGGGTTTGGGAACAGGCCTAGAAGGCAAAGGAGAGGGGGGTCCAACATGAAAGGAAAAGGCTGGGCGGCCAAACCTGGAATGAGAAAGGTTCGGGGCTAGGTCCGGAGACAAAGGTGGGGGCTCCAAACCTGGAACAAGAAGAGATCGAGGCCAGGCCTGAAAGGTAAAGCTGGGGGTCCAAACATGATACGAGAAGTGTTCGGGACTAAGCCTGTAAGGCAAAGGCCGGGTGGAAGGAGAAATCTGGAATGAGAAGGGTTTGGGGAAAGGCCTGGAAGGCAAAGGCAAGGCAGGGGGTGCAATCCTGAAGGCAAAGGCGGGGGGCCAAACCTGGAAGGCAAAGGTAGGGAGCCAAACCTGGAACAAGTAGGGTTGGGGCCAGGCCTGGAAGTCAAAGGCCGGGGTGCCCAACCTAGAACAAGAAATGCTCCGGACAGGCCTGGAAGACAAAGGCTGGGGGTGGGGAGGCCCAACCCAAAAGAGAAAGGCTGGGGGCCAAACCTGGAACAAGCAGGGTTCAGGGCCAAACCTGGAATGAGAAGGGTTCGGGGCCAGGCCAGGAAGGCAAACGCTGGGGGGCCCAACCCAGAAGGCAAAGGCAGGGGACCAAATCTGAACGAGAAGGATTCAGGGCCAAACCTGGAAGGCAAAGGCTGGGGTGAAAAACCTGAAACAAGAAATGCTCGGGTCAGGCCTGGAAGGCAAAGGCAGGGGGTGGCAAACCTGGAACAGAGGGGTTCAGGGCCAAAACGGGAACAAGAAGCTTTCGGGGCTAGGCAGGGAAGGCAAAGTCGTTGGGGGCAAACTTGGAATGAAAAGGATTAGGGACCAGGCCAAGAAGGCAAAGGTGGGAGGGGCCCAACATGGAATGAGAAGGGATCAGGACCATGACTGGAAGGAAAAGGTGGGGGATTCCAACCTGGAAGGCAAAGGAGGGGGAGCCAATCCTGGAACGAGAAGGATTTGGGGCTAGGCCTGCTAGGTAAAGGCTGGGGAGCCAAACCTGGAATGACAAGCCTTCGGGGCCAGGCCTGGAAGCCAAATGCTGGGGGACCCAACCTGAAATGAGAAGGTTTCGTGGCCAGGTCTGGAAGGAAAAGGCTGGGGGGTGGGGGTCCAACCTGGAAGGCAAAGGCCAGGGAGGGCCCAAAACTGGAAGGCAAAGGCTGGGGGCGCCCAAGATGGAATTAGATGGGTTAGGGGCCAGACCGGGAAGGCAAAGGCGGGGTTACCCAACCGCGATCAAGAAGTGTTTGTGGCCAGGCCTGGAAGGCATAGGCTGGGGGCCAGGTCAGGAAGGCAAATCTGCAACTAGAAGGGTTTGGGGCTAGGCCTGGAAGGCAAAGGTAGAGAGGCCCAACCCAGAAGGCAAAGGCAGGGGTGCTAAACCTGGAAAAAGAATGGATCTGGGCTAGGCCTGGAAGGCAATGTTTTGGGGAGGGCCCTACCTGGAACAAGAAGGGTTTGGGGCCAAGCCTGGAGGGAAAAGGCCGGGGGGGGTGGTGTGTGCTCCAACCTGGAAGGCAAAGTCTAGGGGGTCAAACCTGGAATGAGAAGGGTTCAGGGCCAAACAAGGAAGGCAAAGGTGGGGGGAGTCAAACATGGAATGAGAAGGTTCAGGGCCAAACAAGGAGGGGCCTGGAAGGCAAAGGCCGGGGAGTTAGTTGGGGGGAGGGGGCAACCTGGAAGGCAAAGGTGGGTAGGCCCAACCTGGAACCAGAAGTGTTTGGGGCCAGGCCGGGAAAGCAAAGGCGGCAGGGCCAAACCTGGAACAAGAAGACTTTAGGGCCAGGCCAGGAAGGCAAAGGCCGAGGGGTCCAACCTGGAAGGCAAAAGCGGGGGAGTCAATCCTGGAACGCGAAGGCCTCGGGGCCAGGCCAGGAAGGCATAGGTTAGGCAAGAGGTAAAATTTAGGATAGGGGTAAGGTTAGGCTAGGGAAAAGGATGGGCCAGAGGACAAGGTTAGGCCATGGAAAAGTTTAAGTCGGGGAAAAGGTTATGCTAGGGGCAAAGGTTAGGCTGGGGGAAAGGTTAGGAAAGTTAAGCCTTCAGGAAAAGGTTAGGCTAGATGTAAAGATTAGGTTAGGGTAAAAGCAGGTTAGGCTAAGTGTAGAGATTAGTTTAGGGGAAAAGCTGAGGCTAGGGGAAAGGGTTAGGCTAGGGAAAAAAATAGGCTAGGGGAAAAGATTAAGCTAGGGGAGAGGTTTAGGCTAGGGGAAAAGTTTAGGCAAGGGGAAAGGTCAGGCTATGGGAAAAGGTTAGGCAAGGTGTAAAATTTGGGTTAGGAGAAAGGTTAGGCTAGGGAAAAGGATAGGCCAGGGGAAAAGGTTAGGCCATAGGAAAAGTTGAAGCCAGGGAATAGGTTATGCTAGGGGAAAAGGTTAGGCCAGGGGGATAGGTTAGGCTAGGGGAAAAGGTTAGGTCAGGGGAAAGTTAAGCCTTTGGGAAAAAGTTGGATTAGGTGTAAAGGTTAGGTTAGGGGAAAAGCAGGTTAGCCTAGTTGTAAAGGTTTGGTTAGGGGAAAAGTTTAAGCTAGGGGAAAGGGTTAGGTTAGGGGTAAAGACTAGGCATGGGGAAAGGATTAGTCTAGGGGAAAAGATTAAGCTAGGGGAGAGGTTTAGGCTAGGGGAAAAAGTTAGTCCAGGGAAAAGCTTAAGTCATCGAAATCTTAGGCAAGGAGAAAAGGTTAGGGCAGGGAAAAGGAAAGGCCAGGGGGAAAGTTTAGGCTAGGAGAAAAGAATAGGCTGGGGAAAAGGATAGGCTAGAGGAAATGGTTAGGCAAGAGGAAAGGTTAGGCTATGGGAAAAGGTTAGGCTACCAGAAAAAGTTAGGCTAGGGCAAAAGCTTAGACAAGGGGAAAGCTTAGGCTATGGGAAAAGGTTAGACAAGGTGTCAAGTTTAGGTTAGGAGGAAGGTTAGGCTAGGGAAAATGTTAGGCCATGGGAAAAGTTGAAGTTGGGGAATAGGTTATGCTAGGGGAAAAGGTTAGGCCGGGGGATAGGTTAGGCCAGGGGAAAGTTAAACCTTTGGGAAAAAGTTAGACTGGTTGTAAAGGTTAGGTTAGGGGAAAAGCTTAGGCTAAGGGAAAAGGTTATGCTAGGGTAAAAGGTTAGGCTAGGAGGAAAGATTAGGCTAAGGGAGAGGTTTAGGCTAAGGGAAAAGGTAAGGCTTGGGAAGAGATTAGGCCACGGGAAAAGGTTAGGCTATGGGGAAAAGGATAGGCCAGGGGAAATGTTAGGCCAAGGGAAAAGGTAAAGCTGGGTTAAAGAGTTAGGTCACGGAAAAGGACAGGCCAAGGTAAACGGCTAAGCTAGGCAAAAACATTAGGCTAGGGGAAAGGTTAGACTAGGGGAAAGGGTTAAGCCAGAGGAAAAGTTAAGGATAGGGGAAAAGGTTAGGCTAGGGAGAAGGTTAGGACAGGCGAAAAGGTTGGGTTAGGGGAAAACATTACACTAGGTGAATAGGTTAGGCCAGGGGAAAAAGTTAGGCTAGGGGAAAAGTTTAGTCTGGGGGAAACGTTTAGGCCAAGGTGAAGCTTAGGCTAGCAGAAAATGTTAGGCTGGGTGAAGACCCCGGTTAGGGGAAAGAGTAGACTAGGGGATAGGTTAGGCTAGGGGAAAAGGTTAGGCTAGGGGAAATGGTTAGCCTAGGGGAAAAATTAGAAATAGGGGAAAAGGTTAGGCTAGGGGAAGGGTTTGGGAAGGGGAAAGGCTAGGCTAGTTGTAAATGTTAGGTTAAGAGAAAATCTTAGGCTAGGAGAAAGAGTTCAGCTGGGGGAGAAGGTTAGGCTAGGGGAAAAGGTTAGGCCTTGGGAAAAGGTTAGCCTAGGGGAAAATGTTAGAATAGGGGAAATGTTAAGGCTAGGCGAAAGGGTTAGGCTAGGGAAAAAGATTAAAGCCGTGAAAAGATCAGGTAAGGGGAAAATGTTACACTAAGGGAAAAGGTTAGAGCAGAGAAAACATTAGGCTATGCGAAATGGTTAAGTTAGGGGAAAAGATTAGGCTAGGGGAAATGGTTAGGCAAGGGAAATAGGTTAGGCCAAGGGAAAGGTTTAGGCTAGGGGAAAAGATTAGGCCAGGGGAAGGATTAGGCTAGAGGAAAAGTTAGGCCAAGGAAAACACTAGGCAAGGAGAAAAAGTTAGGCTAGGGGAAAAGGCTAGGTTATGGGAAATGCTTTGGTTTGGGGAAAAGGTTAGGTTAGGGGAAAATTTTAGCATTGGGAAAAATGGCTAGGGGAAAATGTTAGGCTAAGGGAAAAGTTTAGGACAGAAGAAAAGGTTAGGCCAGGGAGAAAGTTAGGCAAGGGAAAAGTTTAGGTCAACAGAAAAAGTTAGTCTAGGTGAAGAGGTAAGACTAGGGGAAATTGTTAGACTAGGGGAAAAGGTTTATTTAAGGGAAAAAGTTAGGCCTGGGGAAAAGAGTAGGCCAGGGAAAAAGGTTACACTAGGAAAAAAGTTTAGGCTAGAGGAAAAGGTTAGGCTAGGGGTAAAGGTTAGTTGAGGGGAAAAGGTTAGGCAAGGGAAAACGTTGGGCGAGGGGAAAGGTTAGGCAAGGGGAAAAGGTTAAGCAAGGGGAAAAGGTTAGGCAAGGGAAAATGTTGGGTGAAGGGAAAGGTTAGGCTATGGGAAAAGGTTAGGCTAGGTGTAAAGGCTAGTTTAAGGGAAATGGTTTAGGCTATGGAAAGTGGTTAGACTAGGGGATAGGGTTAGGCCAGGGGAAAAAGTTAGCCAAGAGAAAATTTAGTTTAGGCTGGAACACTTTTGGTTCCAATTTGGGCCCCAGAACCTTTGCCTTGCTTGTTTATCCCCCTAATCTTTGCCTTGAAAGTTTGGCCCCGAACCCTTTTTTTTCAGGTTTGGGCTACTCAGCCCTTGCCTTGCAGGTTTGGACCCCAACGCTTTAGTTTCCAGTTTAGTCCCCACAGCCTTTGCCTTGCAGGTTGGGCTCTGAACCCTTTTCTTTCCAGTTTGGGCACCCAATCTTTGCCTTGCAGGTTTGGCCTTGAACCCTTTTCCTTCATTCAGGATTGGGCCCCAAAGCCTTTACCTTGCTAGTTTGGTTCCCAACCCTTTTTGTTCCAGTTTGGTCCCCCCAGAGATTGCCTTGCAGGTTTGTTCCCAAACACTTTTAGTTCAGGTGTGGGCCCCACAGCCTTTGCTTTGCAGCTATGGCCCCGATCCCTTGTCATTTCAGTTTGGGCCCTGCAGCTTTTGCCTTGTAGGTTTGGCTCCGACCCCTTTTGGTTCCAGTTTCGGCCCCGCAAACTTTGCCACGCAGCTTTATCCCCCCAACCTTTTCCTTGCAGGTTTGGCCTCGAACCCTTTTCGTTCAGGTTTGGGCCCTGCAGCCTTTGCCTTGCAGGTTTGGCTTCCCACCTCTTTTTGTTCTAGTTTGGCCCCTCCAGAGTTTGCCTTGAAGCTTTGTCCCTGAACCCTTTTCATTTAGGTTTGGGCCTCGTAGCCTTTGCATTGCAGATTTGGACCTGAACCCTTTTGTTTAAGTTCAGGCCCGGCAGCCTTTGCCTTGCAGGTTTGTCCAAGAACCCTTTTGCTTCCAGTTTGGCACCCTAGAGTTTGCCTTGCAGGTTTGTCCCTGAACCCATTTTGTTCAGGTTTGGACCCCACAGCCTTTGCCTTGCAGGTTTCCACCCCCAGTGTTTGTCTTGCAGCTTTGGTCCCAAACCCTTTTGGTTCCACTTTGGGCCCCGCAGCCTTTGCCTTGCAGGTTTGGCCCCGAATGCTTTTCATTCCAGTTTGGGCCCCGCAGCCTTTTCCTTGCAGGTTTGCCCCCCACAAATCTTTGGCTTGCATGTTTGGCCCTGAAACCTTTTCTTTCCAGTTTGGGGCCCCCAGCTTTTGCCTTGCATGTTTGGGGGTTGATGACACCCTCTTTTTCTCCTTCTCTCTCCCCCTACCCAGACTCAGGGTCTCTAGAGGAATGTGGCTCTCATAACCTGGAAGGTCTCAAATTTCTCCCTGCCCCTGTGTACTTTCGTGGGCAGGGCTAGGGCAGAAGGCAGGACCCTCTAGGCCCAAGAGAGAGGGACGGGGTAGAATGGGTTGGAGGTGGGCAGGGGCTCAGATTGGAGGTTTTCCCAGGTTCCACTACCCAGTTAGTCTAGTGAATCAATCCGTCATATCGAAGTGACCTAAGTGACTTGCTGTGTGACTTATTGGTATGCCTCAATCTTTCTGGGTCTCTGCTTCCCCTCCCCCTTTTCTAATAATAATAAGCACAATAATTGGAGTATTAAGTGCCTAAGTGCCAGAATGTCCATCCTTTATATTCATGTCTGTCTCCCCTTGTGCCAACTCCTTGTGGGCAAGGAATATGTCTACTAAGTCGGTTTTTAATAGTCATAGTAATAATAATAATAATTGTGGTATGTGTTAAGCGTTTAGCATGTCAGGCACTGCAGCAAGAGGTTGGATAAAGACACAGCCATTGGGATTGGACACAGTCCCTGCCCCATACCGGGCACCCAGTCTCCATCTCCATTTTACAGATGAGACAACTGAAGCCCAAAGAAGTTGTCATGTGCCCAAGATCACACAGTAGACAAATGGTAGAGTTGGGATTAATTGTGGTATTTAAGTACCCACGATGTGCCAGGCACTATACCAAATGGTGGGGTGGGGGCGGGGGTGGAACACAAGCAATTCAGGTTGGACACAGTCCCTGTCCCAGATGGGGCTCTCTGTCTTAATTGCCATTTTACAGATAAGAAAAGACACAGTGAAGTGACTTGCCCAAGGCCATAGAGCAACCAAGGGTTAGAGTTGTGATTAGTACCCCAGACCTGATTCCCAGGCCCATGACAGGGAATATTCACCAGGCACACACACACAGGGAACGGAGACACCATATGGGGGCATATGCATAGGCAAGCACCCCAAAACAGACAACTCAAAATACACAAGTACACACTCATGCAGAGATAGCGCTCAAGAGCACATGTGTGCGGCTGCTTGCTCACACAGAAATGTGCTTGTGCCCCCGAAATCCTGCTTACCTTTAATTTTCTTTTACTGTCTGCCTTCCCCACTAACATGTAAGACGCTCCAAGGCAGGGATCTTGTCTACCAGATCCATTAAACTCTCCCAAGCGCTTGGTAAATTGGTCTGCATAAATTTCATTTGTTAATTTTTATTGAGCGCTAACTGTGAACAGAGCACTTTACTAAGTGCTTGGGAGGTACTATATAGCAATAAAGAGAGACAATTCCTGCCCACCACAGGCTCACAGTGAGTGTGTGTGTGTGTGTGTGTGTGTGTGTGTGTGTGTGTGTTAGGGGGGCGAGGGGAAAACATCAATACCAGCAATTAAACATCAGTATATATAAATACAATTATAGATTTATTCATAAGGGCTGAGGGGCAGGGAGAGGGGGGAAGAACAAAGTTGCTCCAGTCATGGTGACACAGAAGGGAATGGGAGCTGAGGAAAAGTGGGGCTTAGTCTGGGAAGGCCTTTTGGAGGAGGTGCCCCTTCAGTAGGGCTTTGAAGGGAGAAAGAGAGA
This sequence comes from Ornithorhynchus anatinus, assembly GCF_004115215.2. Taxonomy (NCBI): domain Eukaryota; kingdom Metazoa; phylum Chordata; class Mammalia; order Monotremata; family Ornithorhynchidae; genus Ornithorhynchus; species Ornithorhynchus anatinus. The sequence goes on along the minus strand of NW_024396713.1, from coordinate 15,353 downwards.
TTGGCGGATTTGAGGAGGGAGGCCCAAATCAATCAAATGAATCAATCGGTCATATTGAAGCGTTCCGGGCAGGAGGTAGGACATGGGCCAGGGGATCGGCGGCGAGACAGGGGAGATGGAGGCACAGAGAGAAAGTTAGCACCAGAGGAGCAGAGTGTGTGGGCTGGGATGTAGAAGGAAAGAAGAGAAGTGAGGTAGGAAGGGTCAAGGTGTTGGAGAGCTGTAAAGTCATAAGTGAGGAGTTTTTGTTGGATACGGAGATGGATAGGCAAGCACTGAAGATTTTTGAGGATGGGGGTGATATGTCCAGAACGTTTCTGTAGAAAAATAAACCCTATTGTTTAATATCCCATGTGGCCTCTTTGACCAGGTCCAGTCTGTGGAGCCAAACCACACTCCTCTAGTTAACAAGGCAGGGGAAGGAGAGAGAGGACAAAAATTTGTTGAGAAACCAGCTAGCCGGCTCCCAACCCCACCTGCATAATAATAGTTTTGGTGGCATTTGTTAAATGCCCACTATGTGCCCAGCACTGTACCAAGCCCTGGGTAGATTCAAGATTATCAGGTCAGGCTCAGTCCCTGTCCCACATGGAACTTACAGTATAAAAAGAAGTGGGAAGAGGTATTGAATTACCATTTCATTATTATTATTTTCATTATTAATAATATGGGCATTAGTTAAGCACTTACTATGTGCCAGGATCTGTACCAGGAGATGGGATGGAAGTAAGCAAATCGAGTTGAACACAGGCCCTGTCCCATGTGGAGCTAATGCCATGACTTCCGATTACTTTTATTTGTTCCAATTTTGAATGGCAAAATATCCCTATTATAGTCACTTTTTTGGATGCTGGGATTTCTGGATGCTGCAGAGAGTCTATCCAAATCTTTGTGGAAGCATTATAATTGTTATAAAATCACGATAAGCTCACAATCAATCAAAGGTATCGAGCACTTACTGTGTGCAGGGCACTGTACAAAATACTTGGGGGAGTCCAATACATCTTAGTTGGAAAACAGGTTCCCCACTTACTACGAGCTTACAGTCTAGATGGGGAGACAGACATTAATATAAATTATAGAGAGGGGATAATATTAGAATGGAATCATCATTGATGACTTGAAAATACTGTTGGGAATGAACAAGCTTTTCCCACTCTCAAGCGGCAGATGTTTGGAGAGATGGATTTGGGAGTCATTCATACTGACATGGTAGCTGAAGCCATGTCATTATTGTTATTATAACGATATTTAAGTGCTAAGCAGTGTGGCCTAACGCAGAGAGTCTGGGCCCGGGGGTCAGAAGGACCTGGCCTCTGATTCCAGTTCTGCCATTTGTTTGCTGTGTGACCTTGAGCAAGTCCCTTCACTTCCCTCTACCTCGGTCACCTCATTTGTAAAATGGGGATAAGGACTGTCAGCTCCACGTGGGACATGGACTGTATACAACCTGATTAGCTTGTATCTACTTCTGCGCTTCAAACAGTGCATGGTACATGGTAAGCACTTAACAAATACCATTGCCACTCCAGAATTAAATGCTGGGGTAGATACTGGTTAATCCAATCTTATATTCCCTGCCCTCACCAGCTTAAAAAAGGGATTAAGATTGTGAGCCCCATGTGGGACATGGACTTTGTCCAACCTGATCAGCTCATATCTGCACCAGCACTTAAAGCAAAGCCAGGCACATAATAAAGGGCTTAACAAATCCCATTGGAACAAAAGAAGCATTCAGAAAGGTGGAATGAGAGTTTTACTCCTCACTGAATAGAACTTAAAATCATGTCTCATCCTCTTTTCTGCTACAAACATCTGGGTAAGCTCATTGTGGACAGGGAACATGTCTCCCGACTTTATTGTATCGTTCTCTCCCTTGCGCTCAGTCCAGTGCTCAGCACACAGTAACCCCTCAATAAGTACTACTGATTGACTCTAGACCATCCCTCTAAGCTGTAAGCTCATTGTGGGCAGGGAACATATCTACCGACTCTGTTATATTGTCCTCTCCCAAGCTCTTAGTCCACTGCTGTGCACCAAGTATGTGCCCAATAAATTCCATTGATTTGATTGATCCAGTTGCTAAAGCCTGGGGGAAATGTGTGTCTGTTGGACTCCCCGAGTGGAGCTTATCACAGATTAATTCACGGGAAGAGTCTTTGGCATCATCACCTGGTCGCCTGTTCCGTGAACCTGATGCCAAAGGACTTTTCCTGATGTTCATGGCTTGTTTGCTACAGAGTCAGGGCCTGTTTGACTTTAGAAAACTGACAATTACCAACTCAGCTCGTGTCAGCAGAAGCATCCAAAGCAGCAGAATCGAAATACCTGATGACCTGCTAAGTGCAGTGCAGGGGGAAATTAACTGGCTTAATTAATTAGCTGGATGGAGGGTTCCAGTGTTGCCTCTCTCGCATGAGACTGAGGATCCTCTTCCCCATCTTCAGAGGAGGCATTTATGGTGAGTTACAAGATCCCTGATTCTGGGCCCAGTCGGCTCTAAGCCCAGGAGAAGGAAAGCCCCACAGATCTTCTCCTCCAGAACGCTGCAGGTTGGGGCTGGATGACCAAGGGGAGAATCCTACAGGCTACTGCTCCGTCTGCAGTTGCAGCTCATCACAACTCTCCACCCTTGAGGTTTATTCCCCTGCACTTAGGTAGTCACATCAATTCCCAAACGCACCCCACCATTGAAAGATGGAGCTCTGTAATTCACGCCCACACAAAGAAATGTGTGTGTGCATGTGTGCTTGCATGCATGAAAGATGGGGTTAGCTTGGGGGAGAGTAATAAGGAGGGGGCTGCCAGAGTCAGCAGGAAAGCTGGTTCTGGACTCATGTACTGGGGCTCGGTGCAGGGAGCTGGCTTTGGCTTGACCAAATGAGCAGACCTGGAGCCCTGCACACCCCGACTGATAACTGGGGACCCCTGCCGCGTGTGATAGTGGTAGCTCCTGTCAAACTGGGGACCCCCTCCGTGTCCACCACAATGCATTTCCCAACTCTAATCCTCGTGGAGTGACAGAGCCAGGAACTGTGCCACCACCTCTAAGGAAAGGTCATGTTTGTGGTTGATGAATTTGTTTGTGTTTGAATTTCCATGCTTCCAAGTTCATCTCCGGAGGAGGAGAAGAGAGAGAGGAGGGGGCTCCCACCCCCAGCACAGAGGCTGGTATTGGAAATGGGAACTGGGACTCTGTGCAGGGAAATGGTTCTTTCTGACCCGATTGTGGAACGGAGAAGACCCGGGGCCCTTAATTCTCCTGATGGATCAAACCTCCCTTTGCCCTCAGACCTGTCTGCAGACTCATCTTGCATATCTTCAGGCCCAGAGAAGGGGTGTTTGTGGCCTTGACAGTGGTGGCTTCTGGGGGGTGAGGGGAGGGAGAAGTCTAGTGTCAGGAGTAGGACAGGGTGGCATTAGCATGTCACCCCATTCCTCTTTGAAGATTAGAGCCTTGTGGACTTCAGTTCTACAGCAGGAGTGCAGGGGTCGAATTCTGTCCAATCTTTCATTGTTCTGGGCATCCAGTTCCTGGAGAATGACTAACGGGAATATTGGGAATATGAAGATGGGATTAGTTAAGGGTTTTGAGCTGCAGGATGTAGTAGTCTGCTTAATAATAATGATGGTAATAATAATAATGATAATAATTACAGTATTTGTTAAGTGCTTACTATGTGTCAAGCACTGAGATAGATACAAGCTTGGCACATAGTAAGTGCTTAACATATAGCATAATAACTCAGTATCGTACTCCTCCAGCACATCCAACTGTTCTCAGCACACAGTCCACGCTCAGTAATCACCAGTATATTTTCACCTCCTTCTCTCCTTAGTGACTAGAGCACAGGCCTTAGAGTTTAAAGGTAAAGGGTTCTAATCCTGGCTCGGCCACTTGTCTGCTGTGTGGCCCTGAGCAAGTCGTTTCACTCCTCTGTGCCTCAGTTACCTAATTTGTCTAATGGGTCTTGAGACCGTGTGCTTCATGTGGGGCAAGGACTGCGTTCAACCCAATTTATTTTGTTTCTACCCCAATGCTTAGTACGGTGCCTGACATATTTTAAGTGCTAAAGAAATACCACAATTATTATTTATCATTATTATTATTACCATTAACTACCCCCTGTGTGCTCACACCCACTGCACTTCTGTACACTGAATGCATAGTTTACAGATATGCACATAAATGCTGCAGGGCAAATAGCGGATGTCTAAAGGTTACAGATACAAGGGTGTTGACGCAGAAGGGCAAAGAAGCTGGGGGGGAAAGAGGGTTTAATCAGAGAAGGCCTGTTGGCGGAGTTGAGACCTTAATAATGCTCTGAAGATAGGGAGAAAGGTGGTCTGGCTTATGTGGAGAGGGAGGGAGTTCCAGGCTAGAGGGAGACCGTGGAAAAGAAGTCAGAGGCGACATAGACAAGATGGAGGCCCAAAGAGGGAACCAGCGCTGTTGAAGCAAAGTACCAGCAGGTGGCGATAGAGTGGCGAGGCCGCCCAGAATCCCCATCTAGGAGAGAAGCAGCGTCGCCCTGTGGCTACAGCTCGGGCTTGCGCGTCAGAAGGACCTGGATCCTAAACCAGTCCCTGCCACTTGTCTTCTGGGTGACCTAAGGCAAGTCAACTCACTTCTTCGCCGCCTCAGTTACCTCATCTCTAAAATGGAGATTAAGACTTGAGTCCCATGTGGTAGGTGGACTACGTCCAAACTGATGGGCTTCTTCCTATCCCAGTGTTTAGTAAAGTGCTTGGCACATAGTGAGAGCTTCACAAGCACCATAAAAAAGATCAGTGCCACCCGGGGGGTGAGAGAGAGGCGAAGCCTCACAGAACAATAGCAAGTTTCACCCTGGGGCTATTGAGAAGGGCAGCCTTTCAGGCCAATGCTTGTTGCCACCAGGTGGCAATAGACACAGCTGCCCAGAATTCTTATTAGTGCCTCCAGGCAGGCTGCTGCTCTCAGACCCGAGGGTGGTTCTGGTTCCAGGGACCAGGGACATCTCTCCAGAACAGTTGCTCAGTGTTTCTCCTCAGCCTCAAGGACCATCTCTCTTATGCTGTGGGCAGACTCAACTCCCAGATTTTCCCTCTTACTGAATGGACTGCATTGCATTCCCAAAGGGAAGTGTGAGGTGTGGGGTGTGTGTGTGTGTGTGTGTGTGTGAATAATGGGGGGAAGAAGAGTGATGAGGTGGATGCCACTCATGGGAGAATAGGGGCCTGAGCTCTGTGCAGGAAGCTAGTTCTGTCTGATTTGCCAGAGACTGAGAAGACCCAGGACCCTTAATTCTATAGATGGGGCAAGCCTCTCTGGGACTACAGTTCTGACTACAGGGTCACTGCACAGCCTCACTCTACGGAGAGGGGACCCTTTTGGGCTCATTGTGGAAGTTTGTGGATTCTAATATCTGGAGGAGATCAGGGTGTCTCCCCTATTTCTCTCTGAGAAGCAGAGTTGTGCAGATTCCTGCCTGAAATCGAGTTCATGACGGTGTGGGCTGGGAGAATAGAAGGTACGTATTGTACCAGAAACTGAATTCTCTCCAGTGTGCATGCAGTTCTGCACCTTCAGTCAATCAATTGGATTGATGGAGTGCTCCTGTATGCAGAGCACTGTACTAAGCCCTGGGGTTGGTACCCGCAGGACAGACACATTCCCAGCCCATAAGAAGCTAACAGTCTAGAGGGGGAGGCAGACATTAATTTAAATAAGTGAATAAATAAATAAATAAATAAATAAATAAATAAATAAATAAATAAATAAATAAGGGCAGATTGTTGCAGTCATTTTAGTGAGGTGGTCTGCCTTTAACCTTCACCTCTCCAGATGATAGGTTTAATGTTTGGTGGAGGAGAGGGAAAAAAGATGGTGTCTGTCAAAGAAACCTATGTTGTCTGCGATCTTCTACCCCTCCTTCTCCAGCTATGAGACAGAAGAATCTGCAGAAGATTGAAGGGTTTGGCGACACAAGCAGAGGGCAGGGCAAAGGGCAGGGTGAGGGAACCTGGCCCCTCACTAATCCACGTGTGTCTCTTAAGGTCAGGTTCCACAACTCAACTCCGGATGTGTCTCAATCAGGACTGGTGCAGAAGCTGCAGTGACATTTTGCTGCCATTAGACCCTATCTATACTGCCTCCTACCCAGAGGAGAGCTCTGCAGTGAGTCCTGTGTTTTGGAGGGAGCAGGAGGTGGGTGTCGGGGAGAAGGGGAGCACGAGTCTGTCCTGTTGGCTCAGACATAGAAACAGTGTTGGCCCCCTAACCCCCTCAAAAAAACTAGATTTTCTGCAGTCTTCTATACCTCCTTCTCCAGCTCTGAGAAAGACTAGAGACATACACGTTAAGAGCAATGAAACATTAAAGCACAACACACATGCACAAAATGAAACCCAAATCAGCTCTTTTCCTCTTCTCTCACTCCATTCTGTGTCAAATAGCAGAAATGAGGACTTAGTTGGGGAAGACTTCTTGGAGGAGATGTGATTTTAGGAGGGGTCTGAAGGTGGGGAGAGTAATGGTTTTTCTGCTTTACAGGGCCAGACTGCTCTGACTACTCCTGGGGTCCAGTGTCAGCAGGTTGGATGTAGGTGATGTGAGGAGGGAACTCAGACAGGAAAGAAAGGTGGAGTAGGGGTCAAGCCAGAGATGAGACCCTTGGAGAGCTGTTTGTAATTTGTGTTTCCCTGGACAAATCCTTTCATGCTAGAGATTCAATCCAGTCCTATCCCTTTTCCCCATCCCATCCTACCCTATCTTTCCCCAAACCTCCCCTTTTCCAATGAAGCTGCTAGGGCTTCCTCCCTGGACACCTGATCTCTAACCCAGCTGTTTCCAATGAGGTGAATTACTGACGTCAGGCTGGGCCCCGCCCCCTCCCCTGCCCTGCCCTATATAAGCCTCCAGAGCATGAGACTGTTTGGAGTTGATTGTGTTGGTTTTAATGTGAGGTTGTGTGGTGTTTAGGAGGATAAGAGGAACGTTTTAGGGTTGAAGGAGGTGTGGGGTTTGGGGTAACTTTGAATCTGCTTTCTGGCTTGCTTACTAAGGGCACTTTTGGGCCAGGTAATTTCCTTCAAGGTGTCCTTGGCAGGCTATGTGGGGGTATAATCTTCCCCCTTTCCCAACTTCATTCGGCCTAACATTCCATTTCAGAAGGCATCTTGGCCACTCAAACTGTATCTTTGTTCTCCAACCTTTCTCTGTGGCTGAGGAATATTCCAAGAGACACTTCCTTCCTGCAATTAATCAGTGGTGGTTACTGAGTGCTTACTATGTGTAGAGCACTGTACTACATGGTTAGAAGAGTACAGTACAACAGAATGAACAGACATGTTCACTGCAGCCCTGACTCACCACCTTAACAGATCTGTCCTCACTTTTCTGCTCTCCTTCCCTTACACCTTCAAGATATGTTTGTCTCCCACATCCTACCAGAGTTCCCTTTCAATCTTATAGGTCCAGCATCAGTTGAATGGGGAGGACCCAATTAATATAATGCAGGTAAGGTAAGGATCTAAATAGAAGGATATATACTTAATTGTATTGGGGTGTATACGTCGGTGCTTGGTGGGTGTGCCTAAGTGCATGGGTGAGTCGAAAGGGTAAATAAAGTGTGTGTGTGTGTGTGTGTGTGTGTATGTGCTGGGGCCGGTCGTGGGGAGGATGTGTGTTTTAGTCAGGGAAGGCTTACTGAAGAAGAAACAATTTCAGTAGAGCTCTTAAAGTTTGGGAGACCACTGGTATGTCCACCACTGGTATATCCACTATGTAGGTGGGAGGCTATGTGGGGATGAGTTGGGATGGATGTGGTCTACATGAGACATGATGAGCAGACTGGATCTTGCAGGAGCTTCCTAAACTCAATTCAGAGCCATCTGGAGGTGGATGTCTAAGGGGCCCTGGTGATGGGAGGAGAGGGACCAGCCACTTTACCTACCAGAACTTCTTACACTACCTGGCTGTGAACACTGTTCTTCCTTTAGGGAGAGTGCAGAGGAGCTGAGTTTCCACCTCTAAGGGAAGGTGATGGGGGCATGTGTGGATGACTAAAGATGATTAGAGAAGCAACATGGCTCAGTAGAAAGAGCACGTGCTTGGGAGTCGGGGGTTGTGGGTTTGAATCCCAGCTCTGACACTTGTCAGCAGTGTGACTTTTCTGTGCCTCAGTTACCTCATCTGTAAAATGGGGATTAACTGTGAGCCTCACGTGGAACAATCTGATTACCCTGTATCTACCACAGCACTTAGAACAGTGCTCTGCACATAGTAAGTGCTTAACCGATACCAACATTATTAGAGAAGCAGCGTGGCTCAGTGGAAAGACCACAGGCTTGGGAGTCAGAGGCCATGGGTTCTAATCCTGTCTCCGCTGCTTGTCAGCTGTGTGACTTTGGGCAAGTCACTTCACTTCTCTGGGCCTCAGTTACCTCATCTATAAAATGGGATGAAGACTGGGAGCCCCACGTGGGACAACCTGATCACCTTGTAGTCCCCTAGTGCTTAGAACAGTGCTCTGCACATAGTAAGCACTTAAATACCAACATCATTGTTATTATTATTATTATTGCTATTATTATTAAAGTTTATGGCAGGAGAGTGTCCCAAGGTGACCCTGGGGTACCGACCATCTCAAGGTCAAATGCTATCTCGTGACCTCCTGAGCCAGCAGGCAGGAACGCGGAGGTAAGGGGGGACAACACCCCCACAATCCAATCTGGGAATACAGAAGGTGTCCCTCGCCCCCATGCCAATCAAATTAGGAAAGGAGGAGGGGGGAGGGCAGAGATTGGATAAATTGAGTCCGGAAGCAGGAATGGATTAAGGGCACAGGTGATAAATACTTGCTGCCTCTAACCTTCTGTGCAGAGGAACTGGACTTGCAGCAGCCGGCTGCAGGTCCCCTCTGTCCAGAGCATGAGAAGGCTGTTCTGCCTGCACCAAGTGAGGAGCCGTGGGATGGGTGAGTGTTCCCTCCTGCTGAGCGCATGTGGGGTTGGAAGCCAGATGCTTCACCATGGGTATGTAACGTTTAAATGGATTTGATGTCTAAGTGGGTGCCTCCCCAGGGGGACGTGAATATGGTGGGAGCTAGCCGCCTCACCAAGTGCAAGTAACCATAAGTGGGTAATGTATAACTGGGTTTAACTCATAAGTGTATGTAACTCATAAGTGTATGTAACTAATTCGTGTTTAACACATAAGTGTATTTAACGCAAAGGTGGATTCCTCCTGGGTGGGGCGAGCACATGGTGGGAGCCAGCCGCCTCACCATGTTGTGAGTAAATCATAAGTGGGCTCGGGCGTCCGGCCACACCCAAGTAACATACCAGTGTATTCCTCTCGTTAGGGAAACTCTAATACCATGTTTCTCCCAAAAGGGAAGGCCGATTTGCCGCGTCTAAATAATTAATTAATTCAATTCGGCCCGCGGAATAAATTCTATACAAAACTCAGGTTTTCCATCCCCGGCCTCTCTCTCTCTCTCTCACCGCGCCGATTCCGAAAGAACTTGTCCCCGGCGACAGGTGACAGAGAGGAAGGAGGTGGTGAGCAGAGGGGCCTGAAGGCTTACCATTCCCCCTGGCCTAAACTTTTCTTCTGGCCTAACCTTTTCCTTGATCCTAACCATTTCCCAAGGCGTAAACCTTTCCCTTGGCCTAATCTGTTCCCCAACCTAACCCGCTCCCCTAGCCCAAGCTTTCCCCCTAACCTAACATTTACACCTAGCCTATCCTGCTTTTCCCCTAAACTAACCTTTACACCTAGCCTAACCTTTTCCCAAAGGCTTACCTTTTCCCCTGGCCTAACCTTTCCCTGTGGCCTAACCTTTCCCCCTGGCCTAACCTTTTCCCCTAGCATAACCTATTTTGTTTAACCTTTTTCCTTGGCCTAACTTCTTCCCCTAGCCTAACCTTTTCCCATAGCCTAACCTTTTCTCCTAGCCTAACCTTTACCCTGATCTAAGCTTTTCCCCTAGTCTAACCTTTTCCCCTAGCCTAATCTTTTCCCATAGCCTAACCTTTATCCTAGCCTAACCTTTTCCCCTAGCCTAACCCTTTCCTTGCCTAATCTCTCCCCTGGTCTAATCTTTTCCCCTGGTTTAACCTTTCCCCCCGGCTTAACCTTTTCCCCCAACCTAACCTTTTGCCCTAGCATGACTTTTTACCCGGCTTAAACATTTCCCCTGGCCTATCCTTTTCCACGAGCCTTAACTTTTCCCCTATTCTAACATTTTCTCCTAGCCCAATCCCCTCCCCGAGCCTAACCTTTCCTCTAATGTAATCATTTCCCATAGCCTAATCTTTTACCCTAGCCTAACCCATTACCCTAGTCAATCCTGTTCCCCTAACCTAAACTTTAGACCTTTCCTATCCTTTTCCCGTAGCCTAACTTTTCCCCTCGCCTAACCCTTTCCCCTCACCTCACCTTTTCCCTCGCCTAACGTTTTCCCCTAGCCAAAACCTTTCACCTGGCCTAATCTTTTCCTCTGGCCTAAGCTTAACCTTGGCCTAATCTTTTTCCGTATCCTAACATATTCCCCTAGCCTAACATTTTCCCTAGCCTAACATTTTCCCTAAGGCTAACCGTTTCCCCAGCCTAACTTTATCCCGTTGCCTTACATTTTACTCTGGCCTAACCCTTTCCCTTATCCTAACCTTTCCCCCTAGTCTAAACTTTTCTCTTTGCCTAACATCTTTCCCTGGCCTAACCTTTTCCCCTAGTCTAACCTTTTCCGCTGGCCAAACCTATTCCCAAGCCCTAACCTTTCCCCTGGCCTAACCTTTTCCCTTGGCCTCTCCTTTCCCCTCACATAACCTTTTCCCCTAGCCTAACCTTTACCTCTAACCTAAAATTTTCACCTTGCCTAATCTTTCCCCCTAGCCTAACCTTTACCAATGGCCTATCCTTTTCCTCTGGCTTAACAATTTCCCTTAGCCTAATCTTTTCCCCTAACAAACTTTATACCTTGCCTAAACTTATTCCGTAGCCTAACCTTTCCCCTAGCCTAACCTTCTCCCTGGCCTAACATTCTGCCTAGGCTATCCTTTTCCCCTTGCCTGACCTTTTCCTCTGGATTAATCTTTTCCCCTGGCCTAAGCTTTTCCCTGGCCTAACCTTTTCACCTAGCCTAACTATTCCCCTAGGCTTACTGCTTCCCTTAGTCTAATGTTTTCCCCTAGCCTATCCCTTTCCCCTGCCCTAACCTTTTCCCTGAGCCTAACTTTTCCCCTGGCCTAACCTTTACTCTGAGCCTAACCTTTTCCCTGAGCCTAACCTTTCCCCTGGCCTAACCTTTCCCCTAACCTAACCTTTATGCCTAGGCTAACCTGCCTTTCCCCGAACCTAACTTTTTCCCCTAGCCTAACCTTTACCCAGCCTAATGTTTTTGCTTAGCCAGCCTTTTCCCTTGACTTAACATTTTCCCCTAGACTAGCCTTTTCCCCTGTCCTAACCCTGTCCCCTAGTCTTACCTTTGCCCTAGCGTAACGTTTGTGCCTAGCCTAAACCTTTCCCTTGGCCTGACCTTTTCCCCTGGCCTAAACGTTTCCCCTGACCTCACCTTTCCTCCTAGCTATCCTTTTCCCCTAGTCTAAACTTTTCCCCTACCCTGAACTTTTCCCCTAGCCTAAGCCTTTCCCTTAGGCTAAACATTTTCCCTTAGCCTAATGTTTTCCCTAGCCTATTCTTTCCCCTAGCATAACCTGTTCCCCTAGCCTAATCTTTTCCCCTAGCCTAACCTTTTCCCTGAACCTAACCTTTACATCTAGCCTAATCTGCTTTTCCCCTAACCTAAACTTTAAACCTAGCCTACCCTTCTCCTGAAGTCTTACCTTTCCCCCTGGACTAAACTTTTCACCTGGCCTAAACTTTTCACCTGGCCTAAACTTTTCCCTTGGCCTTACCCTTTCCCAAAGCCTAACCTGACCCCTTTCCTTTACCCCTAGGCTAACATTTCTGCCTAGTTTAAACTTTTCACTTGGCCTATCTTTTCCCTGAGCTAACCTTTTCCTCTGGCCTGTTTCCCCCTGGCCTAACCTTTTCCCCCTGCCTAACCTTTTCCCCTAGCCTTAACTTTTCCACTAGCCTAACCTTTTCCCTTGGCCTAACCTTTTCCCCTGGCCTAACCTTTTCCCTTAGCCTAGGGTTTTCCCCTAGCCTAACCTCTTCCTTGCCTAATCTTTTCCCATAGCCTAACCTGACCCCTATCCTAACCTTTATCCTAGCCTAACCTTTTTCCCTACCCTAGCCTTAACCTTTCACCTAGCCTAATGTTTTCCCCTAACCTAACCTTTCCCCTAGCCTACTCTTTCCCCTAGACTAAGCTATTCACCTAGGCTAATTTTTTCCTGTAATCTAAACTTCATTCTGGCCCAGACATTCCCCCTAGCCTTAACCTTTCCCCTAGCCTAACCTTTTACTTTGGCCTAGCCTTTTCCCCTGGCCTAACGTTTTCCCCTAGCCTAACGTTCTCCCCTCGCCTAACCTTTCCCCTAGCCTATTCTTTCCCCTAGTGTTACCTTTTCCCCTAGGCTTACTTTTTTCCTCTCCTAACCTTTTCCCCTACCCCAACATTCTCTCCTAACCTAAAATTTTCCTCTAACCTCACTTTTCCCCTAGCCTAATCTTTTCCCTAGCCTAATCTTTTTCCCTCGCCTGACCTTTTCCCCTAGCTTATCTGTTTCTCTCAATCTATCCTTTTCCCACAGTCTAACCTATTCCCCTAGCCTAACCTTTCCTGTTGCCTAATCTTTTGCCCTATCCTAACCTTACCCCTAGCCTAACCTTTGCCCTCTCCTAACCTTTCCATTCACCTAACCATTCCCTTCGCCTAACATTTTGCCCTAGCCTAACATTTTCTCTCATGTAACATTTTCCCCTACCCTAACCTTTTCCCCAGGCCTAAACCTTTCCCCAGCCCAAAACTTTTCCCCTGCCCTAATGTTTTGTGCTGACCTAAGCTTTTCCCCGGCCTAAGCTTTTCCCCTAGTCTAAAGTTTTCCCCTAGCCTAAAGGTTTACCCTAGTCTAATCTCTCCCTGGCCTAACCTGTTCACCTTGCCTAGCCCTTTCACCTAGCCTAACCATTTACCATAGCCTAACTTTTGCCCTGACTTAACCTTTTCCCCTAGCCTAAACATTTCCCCCAACCTAAAGTTTTCCCCTAACCTAACCTCTCCTTGGCCTAACCTTTTACCCTAGCCTAACCTTTCCCACTAGCCTAACCATTTCCCATAGTCTAACTTTCTCCCTGACTTAACCTTTTCCCCTAGCCTAAACATTTGCCCTCACATAACCTTTCCCTTGCAAAATCTTTCCCCTGGCCTAAGCTTTTCCCCTTGCTTATCCATTTCCCATAGTCTTATCTTTTCCCTGGCCTAACCTTTTACCCTAGCTTAAACATTTCCCAGAGGCTAACCTTTTCCCCAAGACTAATTTTCTCCCTGGCCTAACCTTTCCCCTGGTGTAACCTTTTCCCCTAGCCTAACAATTTACGATGGCCTAACCTTTTCCCTGACCTAACCTTTTTCCCCAGACCAGCCATTTTCCATAGCCTACCCTTTCACCGGCCTAACCTTTTACCCTAGTCCAACCTTTTCTCCTGGCCTAAGCTTTTCCCCTACCCTATCCTTTTCCCCTAGCCCTAACCTTTTCCATGACCTAAAGCTTTTCCCTGGCCTAACCTTTTCTCCAGTCTAACCTTTTCCCCAGCCTAACACTATCCCCTAGCCTAAGCTTTTCCCTGAAATTAACCTTTACACTTAGCCTAACCTTTTCCCTCTGGCCTAACCTTTTCCCCTAGCATAATTTATTCCCCTACTTAAACTTTAGCCATAGCCTAACCTTTCCCTCAGCCTATCCCTTTCTACAGTGTAACATAACCCTAACCTAAACTTTACATCTTACCTAATCTATGTCATCCTGGCCTGGCCCCGAGGCCTTTGCATTACAGGTTGGGCTCACCTGCCTTTGCCTTGCAGGTTGGACCCGAATCTTTCTCGTTCCAGTTGGAGCGCCCCCGCCATTGCCTTCCATGCCTGACCACGAATGCTTATCATTCCTGGTTTGGTCCCCCCGCCTTTGCCATCGAGGCCTGTCCCTGAAGCCTTCTCGTTCCAGGTTGGGCCCCCCGCATTTGCCTTCCAGGTTGGACTCACCCTCCTTTGCCTTGCAGGCCTGGCCCTGAACCCTTCTTGTTACAGGTTCAGCCCCGCGCCTTTGCCTTTGAGGTTGGATACCTCCGCCGTTTCCTTCCAGGCCTGGCCCTGAGCTCCTTTCATTCAAGATTGGAGTGCTCCGCCGTTGCCTTCCAGGTCGGACCCCCTTGCCTTTGCCTTCCAGGCCTGGCCCTGAACACTTCTCATTCCAGGTTTGGCATCCCCAGCCTTCGCCTTGCAGGTTGGGCCACCCAGCCTTTCCTTTCCAGGTTGGACGCCCCACCCTCCACAGCTTTCCAGGCCTGGGCCAGAAGCCTTCGTGTTCCAGGTTTGGCTTCCCTGCCTTTGCCTTCTGGTCCTGGCCTCAAAGGCTTCTCGTTCCAGGTTAGCCCCACCCCCCACCTTTGCCTTCCCGGCCTGGCTCCGAAGCCTTCTCATTCCAGGTTGGGCCCCCCACCCTTTGGCTTCCAGGCCTCACCCCGAACCCCTTTTGTTCCAGGTTTGCCCCCCCCATCTTTGCCTGTGAGGTTGGACACCCCTGCCATTTACTTCCAGGCCTGGCCCCAAACCTTTCTCGTCCCAGGTGGGGCCCCCTGCCATATCCTTCTAGGCTTGGCCCCAAAGCCTTCTCATTCCAGGTTTGGCACCACCAGCCTTCGCCTTGCAGGTTGGGCCACCCAGCCTTTCCTTTCCAGGTTGGACGCCCCGCCCTCCACAGCCTTCCAGGCCTGTGCCCAAAGCCTTTGTGTTGCAGGTTTGGCTTCCCTGCCTTTGCCTTCTGGTCCTGGCCTCAAAGGCTTCTCGTTCCAGGTTTGCCACACCCCCCGCCTTTGCCTTCCCAGCCTGGCTCCGAAGCCTTCTCATTCCAGGTTGGGCCCCCCACCCTTTGGCTTCCAGGCCTGACCCCGAACCCTTTTTGTTCCAGGTTTGCCCCCCCCCCGCACCTTTGCCTGTGAGGTTGGACACCCCTGCCATTTACTGCCAGGCCTGGCCCCAAACCTTTCTCGTCCCAGGTGGGGCCCCCTGCCATATCCTTCTAGGATTGGCCCCAAAGCCTTCTCATTCCAGGTTGCCCCCCGACCTCCCCTTTGATTCCAGGCCTGGCCCCTAACATTTCTTGTTCAAGATGGGCCACCCCATCCTTGCCATTGCCTTCCATGCATCCCATGAACACTTCTCATTCCAGGTTTGGTCCTC
>NW_024396712.1:0-23903 GCF_004115215.2 Ornithorhynchus anatinus | reverse complement strand
ATTTGTAATTTCCAGAAGAGTTCTTAAGACATTTCGTGCCATGTTGGTTTCAATGCAAGCGTCCTTTTTAAGATTGAGGGAAAAACACCACACTGAGTTTTTCAGTTAACTAACTTACGTAACAAAGTAAAAGAAAAATAGTCCATTTCGAACTCTAGACAACAGATGGACTAGAGTGGGGAAGATAATTACAGGCAATCTCTGTTTCTGTATGCATTATTTTTCAAGGAGAAAACATTTGCTCTTAGTGAAAGCTACAAAGAAGATTTTGAGCCAGAATCCTTCTAAACCCTACTAACTTCGGGGACTTTCCCAGGATGGAGAAAACTTACAGTTTTCAGCACATTCGTCTTTATTCAGAAAAGCTAGAAGATAAATGAATCGTGTGATCACCTAGATCCTCTTGGGTTGAACCCTGAAGAGCATTTATCAGTGTTGTTACTGCACATGATATGGAACATTTGTAATGAGAAGAGGAGTAATTGTAGCGCGTCTTGATGGTGGGTTTCAAAGCAAATGGCTTTATTATCAAGTTTGAAAGAAACACACATTAATAAATTTTCTTGGTTAACTTCCCTAATATAGTAATTTTTTAGTTGACTTGCGTACTGAAGAAAAAAGGTTAATGCAAAACTCTAGACCAGTTATGCGCTTTATGTTGCAGAACACTTTAGAAGGTAAACATATTTTGTTTTGTATGAATTGTTTTCCCTGAAACAGAAGGCTTAGAGTTTAAAGAAAGTTCTTAAGAGCAAATGGAGCTATGAGAGTTTCAAGGTTAGTTACTAATTCAGAATTGAGGAATCGCTCCGTTTGTCTAACACATTCTTAATGAGGTGGCTGGGAGAAAAATGACTCATGAGAAAACTTACTTTCTTTAACGGTGAACACTGCGATCTTTAGGTAGATATCTTGTCTGACTGCTTTGTTTAGTACATGGGCTTGAACATATGCAATTTCAAAGAGAGATCGCAGGGTATTTCTTGTCATAACGGTTTGACTCAACTTTCTTAAGTTGCCTGCTAAAACAGTTGATGCAGAACACCAAATTGCAGATTCGTTGCATACTACATTTCATGGATCGTTGTAGGAATTTTGTGTTTGTATGAACTCTTTCACATGGAGCTGAGAAGTTAAAGTTTCATGAAGCTCACAATGTTAATCCATTAACATTAATATTTAAAATTTCCAGATGTGTTCTTATGCCATGTGGGTTTCGTGCCATGCGGGTTTCAAGCCAACTGGCTTGATTAGTAGAGCACCATGTTATAGATCCGTTGCCTATTATATTTCATGGATCATTGTAGGAATTTTGTGTTTGTATTGTACTCTTTCACATGGAGTTGAGAAGTTAAAGTTTCATGAAGCTCTCAAGTCTTAGATAGCCTGTGGGCTTATGTAGCAAGCTAGAAGAAAAATGACCTATGCAGGAGAATCCCCTCGTTTTGTGCTGAACATTTCTTGACAATATCAATGTATACGTTTCCCTAGCCTGTATAACATTAATGCAAATATTTACAATTTCCAGATGTGCTCTTAGAGTATTTCGTGCCATGCGGGTTTCAAGCCAACTGGCTTGATGATCAAGATTGAGAGAAACATACATTCATGAATTTTTTAATTTAACGTGTCTACTTTGCAAGATAAAGGAAAAATGGCTAATGCAAAACATTAGACTAGCGATGCACTGCATATTCCAAACATATTAGAATGTAGACACCTTTTTCTGTATGAATTATTTTACCTGAAACAGAACCCTTTATAGTTTGATGAAAATTCTTGAGAGCCAATGGAGCCACGGGAGTTTCATCGCAAATGACCTTTTCAGAATGGAGGAAACACACAATTTGTGAGCACATTCTTACTTGAGAGACTAAGAGAGAAATGATTCATTGGAGGAACTGGTTCTTTTTGTGCCGAAGATGACAAGGTTAGCATTGATCTCTTGTGTGACTACTTTGTTTTAGTACATAAGACTTGAACATTAGGTTATTTCGAAGAGAGATCAAATGGTATTTCATTGTGATTGGTATTTGACTCAACTTTTTGAGTTGCCCGCTTAAACAGGACGCCTAACACGGGGTACTGCAACACTCCTCTTGGGCAGAACACTTCCAGGATAAAGATTCATGTAGACAACTTTTGTGCCTAGCCTGGCACAAAATGGATCTGAAAGTTTGTAAGTCCAGAAGATTTCTTTAAGCATTTCTTGCCATAAGGGTTTCAACGCAGTTGGCTTTATTTGAAAGATTAGGAAGAAATACACATTAATAAATTTTTTAGGTATCTTGCCTACTTCGCCAGATAGAAGTAAAATGACAAATGCAAAATACATGAATACTGATGGGCTGCATTCTACTGTACATAGTGTAGGCATCTTTTGTATCAACTATTCTATATGAAGCTGAGCTGGTGACCTTTCATGAAGCTCTCAGATCTCCTTTCCTGCTTTGGGGATATCAACATATAGACGGCAATGCAATGGGAAAATAATGTGTATTGCTTCTACACATTTTCACTTAGCAGGCAAGAAGAAAAATAATTGTTGTAGAAGAATACACTCCTTTTCTGCTAAACAGTGCTGATGGACAAGTATCGATGTAGATTTCCTGTGTGTCTTGATTGTATAAGCAACTGAATATTTGTATTTTCCAGAAGAGTACTCCTAGCATACTGTGCCATGGGAGCTTCAACACAAGTGGCTTCATTATTAAGATTGAGAGAAACATACAATAATTGATTATTAGACAACCGGTCTACTTAGCATGATGGACAAATGGCACATGTAGAATACTAGACTACAGAACATATTGCATAATAGAGTGTAGGCATCTTCTGTTTCTGTCTGAACTATTTTACATGAAATAAACCGTTTAAAACTTATTGAAATTCTTAGGAACACTTGGTCCACGAGACTTTCATCACAAGTGACTTTTTCAGAATACAGCAAATGCACACTCTAACTTTCTTAGCAAGTTGGAAGAAAAATGACTCATGAGGGACAGAGGTTCTTTTTGTGTGTGATTGTACTGTTGCTGTACCATGACCCTAGATTATATATACTTTCAAGAAGAAGTCAAATGGCATTTTGGGACTTAGGGGTTTCCCTAAGCTTACTTATTTAAGTTTCCCTCTTAACAGGAGAGGGGGAAAAACAGTTCATGCCGGACTCCAGGTTGTTGCATATTACAGTTCAAAGATCGTTGTAGGCATCTTCTGTTTCTACATGAACCTGGACATGTTACCTGGAGCTGAGCGTCCAAGTCTCATAAAACACTCACGTAGCAGTTCGTGCAAGAGGGGTTTCAACCTTAGTGAGTTTTATGGAATGGAGAAAACGCCCATTCACTCTTATTTAGCAGGCTGGAAGAAAAGCCTCTTATGCAGATGAAAAGACTGCTGGTGGTTCGAGGTCTGCCACATCCCGGCCCTGCACCCTTTCCAACTCGCTTCGCTGCTTCTCGAGAGTGGTACGAGGTTGTTTCAATGTCGGTGCGGATCTGGGAATCCAGGGAGTCAGCCGGAGCCAGATGAAACCCGGCAGCCGCCCTCCTGTGGCAACTATGAGGTATTACATGGGTGCTCAAACGATTCTTCAGGTTCTTTTCTATTTCGTCATCTAAGTTGCCCGTTTAGCAGAATAGGATAAAAATAATTCATGCAGATCACCAAAGTGCAGGTACGTTGTATAGTACCGTTCCAAGTTAAGCATCTTCTATTTCTATACGAACTATTTTACATGGAGCTGGGTTGTTAAAGTTTCATGAAGCTCTCGGATCTCATTTCGTACTAATGGGGTTTCAAAAACATATTCACGCTTAATAACAACAATGTTGGCATTTGCTAAGCGCTTAGGAGGCTAGGAGAAAGATGACTCATGCAGAGGACTACACTCATTTTGTGCTGAGCACTGCTGGACAAAAGATAGTGTAGATGTCTTCTGAACTTCTAGTAGTGTAATCAATGGAACTGACTATTTCATTCATTCAATCTTATTTCCTGAGCAGTGCAGAGCACTGGACTTTACACTTGAAATATAAAATTCGGGAAGAGATAGGAGCAATAAGGCTCCGAGTCTTAAAGGGGGGGAAAGACAGCAAAACAAAACAATTTCCAGAAGAGTTCTTTTAAGATTTCATGTCATGGGGGATTCAACACAAGACGTTTTATTATTAAGATTGGGAGAAACACATAGCAATTAATTTTTGGTTCTCTTGCCTACTTAGCCAAATAGAGGTAAAACAGGAAACGCAAACCACTGATGAGCTGTGTACTATAGAACTTACTACAGTGTTGACACCTTCTGTATCTAATATTTTACATGAAAGTTAGCAGCTGTGTTTAATGAAGTTCTCAGAGCTCCTTTCAAGCCAGTGGGATATCAACATAAAGACTTGAACACAATGAAAAAGCATGCGTATTGATTCAGCACATTCTCACTTAACAGCTAGAAGAAAAATGACACACGAAGATTACAGTCCTTTTGTGCCGAGAACTACTGGACAACGGTAGTGTAGATATCTTCTATACATGGAACTGAATATTTGAAATTTCCAGAAAAGTTCTTATAGTATTTTGTGCCATGCTAGTTTCAAGGCAAGTATCTTTTTTATTACAATTGACAGAAAAACACAACACTGAATTATTTAGTTAACCTGCTTCCTTAGCTAGATAGGAGAAAAATAGTCCATTTTAAACTCTAGATACTAATGGAGTGCTTACTACACTGCGAGGATCATAGTAGGGAACTTCTGTTTCTGTATGCATTGTTTAGCAAAGAAAGAATATTTGAAGTTAATGAAGACTGCAAAGAGCATTTTGTGCCAGAAGGTTACCAACGTAAGGAACTTTTCCAGAATGGAGCAAGCATTCAGTTTTCGATGCGTTCACTTTTACTAAGCAAGCTAGAAGAAAAATGAATCATGCGAACAGTAAGCTCCTACTAATGCTGAACCTTGAAAAGTATTTATCAGTGTTGTTGCTGTTCATGAAAAGGAACATTTGCAATAGAATTGTTATTTTGGTGTTTCATGTTATGCGGGTTTCAAAGTGATGACTTTATTATCAAGTTTGAGAGAAACGCATATTAATGATTTTTTAAATTTATTCAACGTTATTTATTCATTTTATTTATTTAACTAGTAAGGCAAAGGAAAAATTACAAATGGTAAACAGTTAATATTAATCATCGAATATCACAAAGCACATTAGAATGTAGACATCTTCTATTTCTGTATGAATTATTTTAGAAGTTTAATGAAAATGAAAATGAAGTTTGATGAAAATTCTTAAGAGCAAATGGAGACACAGAAGATTCAATGCAAATGACTTTTACATAATGGAAGAAACCCACAATTTGAGAACACATTCACACTTAGAAAGCTAGGGGAAGAATGACTCAAGAGAGGTCCTGGCTTCTGTGCTGAATGTTGTGATCTTAGGGTGATTTTTTTTGTTTGTTTGTTAGTACATAGACTTGAAAACATACAATTTTAAAGAACGATGAAATGGCATTTCATGTCCACTTTCTTAAGTTGCCCACTTATGCGAAAAATAGTTCATGCCAAATGCCATATTCAGGATATTGCAACACTCCTTTTGTGCAGAACACTGTGGGATAAAGATCTGTATAGCGTCCCTGTAATGGTTTATATATGGACCTGAACTTTTGCAATGTCCAGAAGATTTTCTAAATCATTGCGTGCTATGCTGGTTTCAAAGCAAGTGGCTTCATTTTAAAGGTTAGGAAGAAACACACATTAACACTTTTTTTGGTTATCTTGCTTAGCCAGATAGAAGTAAAATAGAAAATTCAAAACACAAAACTACTAATGGGACACATCTTACAGAACAAACTAGAATGTCTAGGTATCTTCCGTAGCAACTATTTTACATGGTGCTGAAAAGTTGACGTTTCATGAACCTCTCAGATCTCTTTTCCTGCCTGAAGGATATCAGTGCGAAGACTGAAACACAACGGGAAATAATGCGTATTAATTCTATACATTTTCACTTAGGCTAAAAGAAAAATGATCATTGCAGAGAACTGTTCTCCTTTTGAGCTGAACAGTGCTGCTGGAAAAGTATCACTGTAGATTTCCCATGTGCCTAGATTACTGTAGTGCAAGCAACTGAATATTTGTAATTGTCAGAAGAGTTCTCACAGCATACTGTGTCATGGGAGTTTCAACACCAGTGGCTTCATTATTAAGATTGAAAGAAACGGGCACTAATTGAGTTTTAGTTAACTTGCCTGCTTAGCGAGCTAGAAGAGAAATGGCACAGGCAAAATACTAGACTACAGAAAATACTACATAGTAATGTGTAGGCATCTTCTGTTTCTGTCTGAACTATTTTACATGAAACAGAACGGTGAAAGCTTATTGAGAAAGAACTTCCTAAGAGCACTTAGTTCCATGGGCCTTTCATCCTAAGTGACTTTTTCAGAATAGAGGAAACGCACAGTTTGTCAGACCACTCTCAAATACTTTAACGATCTAGAAGAATATTGACTCGTGAGAGAACTAGGTTCCTTTTGTATGTAGCTATAATGTTGTTATACCATGGCCCTGATTGTATATAATTTCAGGAAGAGGTCAAATGGTATTTTGTGTCATAGGGGTTTCACTAAGCTTTCTTATTTAATTTGACCCTTTAGCAGGATAGGAGAAAAATAGTTCATGCACCTCACCATATTCCAAGTACTTTGCATACTACAGTTCAAGGATCATTGTAGGCATCTTCTGTTTCTATATGAACTATGTTACATGGAGCTGAGCAGTCGAAGTCTCATGAAGCTCCCATATGGCAGTGTGTGCCAGAGGGGTTACAACCCTAGTGAGTTTTACAGAATGGAGAAGTCACCCATTCACTCTTCCTTAACGGGCTAGAAGAAAACCCAGTTATGCAGGTAAATTGATTCCTGGTGGATTGCACTGAACAGGGTAAGGGGCGGGGTGGATATCTTCTAGTAGACTTGTACATGGAAATTAATGTTTGAAATTTCAAGAAGTATTCTTAAAGGCATTTCGTGCCATAAGGATTTCACTGCAAATGCTTTTGACAAGACTGAGAGAAATTCACATTCGATTAACCTTCTCATTTTACCTCACCTACTTAGCAAAATTAGAAGAACGATGATGGTACATGTAGAAAACCAGACAGACTCCTGATAGGCTGTATAATGCAGCATAGAGATATGGTAGACATCTGTTTCTGTTACTATTTTACATATAACTGAACATTAGAAATTTCATGGAGCTCTCATTTAGCTTTTTGTCAACGGAGGGACTTTTCTGGAATGTAGAAAAACACGCATCGCCTCAGGACACTTACTCTTGCTTAAGATGTTAGAAGAATATCTAATACAGAAGACTACATTGCTTTTGTGCTGAGCACTGCGAGGTAGGGATGAGTGACGGTGTTGTTCTTGTACATCATTTGGAATTTCAAGGAGGGTATATGGCATTTTGTGCCATATGGCTTTCAGCAAAAGCGGCTTTGCGAAGCTTGAGGGAAACACACAAACTACTTTCTCATTTAGCTTGCCTAGTTAGCAAAATAGAAGAAAAATGGTACACACAGAACACTAAACTCCTTATGAACTGCAAGCTACCGTTCACGGATCGGTGGAAGCTTCTTCTGTTTCTAATACACTAGTTTACAAGGGACTGAACCGTTGAAATTTCATGACGCTCCTATTTAACATTTCATGCTATGGCCCATTTCAAACCAAGTGACTCTTACCCAATATAAAGGAAAACACTTTCACTCTCCTTCCTCACCAGCAGGATAGAAAGAAAATGACAAATGCGTAAGACTACATTCCAGATGAGCTGGGCAACGAGGAGGATAGATATCTTCTTAAACTGCATTGCTCATGTACGTGGATGGGTCTGAAGAGTTGAAATTTCAAGAGGCGCTTTCTGGGCATTTTATGTCAGTGGAGTTTCAAAGCAAGAGACTTTGACACAATGGAGAGAAACATATTCACTCAACTTCCTTCTTTTGCATGTGTGCTCTGAATCTCCAGTCCATATTGCCCTCTGCTGCCCAGATCAGTGTTTTCTCCAAAAATTTTCAGGACTTGTTTCCCCACTCAAGAAACTCCAGTGGTTGCCCAACCACATCCATGTCAAACAAAACCTCTTCCACTGTTGTTTTGAAAGCTATCACTGCCTGATTCATTCAACTGTGTTCATTGAGCACTTACTGCATGTTTTTGCCACCGCCCCCGGCCCCCAGCCTTTGCTGTCCAGACCTGGCCGCGAACCCTTCTCGTTCCAGTTTTAGAACAACGATCCTTTCCCGTTCCAGTTCTGGCACCCCAGCTTTCGCATTAAGTTAAGGCCGGGAGAAAAGGTTAGGCCGGGAGAAAAGGTTAGGCCGGGAGAAAGGTTTTGGCAGGGAGAAAAGGTTAGGCCGGGAGAAATGGTTAGGCCGAGAGAAAAGGTTAGGCCGGGAGAAATGGTTAGGCCGAGAGAAAAGGTTAGGCAGGGAGAAAAGGTTTGGCTATTGGAAAACGTTAGGCCAGGAGAAAAGGTTAGGCCGGGAGAAAAGGTTAGGTCGGGAGAAAAATTTTGGCTGGGAGATAAGATTAGGCCGGGAGAAAAGGTTAGGCCAGGAGAAAAGGTTTGGATATTGGAAAAGTTTAGGCCGGGAGAAAAGGTTTGGCCGGGAGAAAAGATTTGGCCGGGAGAAAAGGTTGGGCTAGTGGAAAAGATTAGGACAGAAGAAAAGGTTTTGCTACGGGAAAAATTTAGACCAGGAGAAAAGGTTTGGTCAGGAGTAAAGGTTTGGCTGGGAGAAAAAGTTTGGCTAGGGAAAAGGTTAGGCCGGGAGAAAGGTTTTTGATGGGAGAAAATGTTTGGCCGGGAGAAAAGTGTTGGCTAGCAGAAAAGCTTAGGCCGGTAGAAAATGTCTGACCGAGAGAAAAGTTTTGGCCGGGAGAAAAGGTTTGGCTAGGGGAAGAGGTTAGACCGGGAGAAAAGGTTAGGATGGGAGAAAAGGTTAGGCTGCAGAAAAGGTTAGGCCGGGAGAAAAGGTTAGGCCGCAGAAAAGGCTAGGCCGCAGCAAAGGTTAGGCCAGGAGAACAGGTAAGGCTGGGAGAAAAGGTTAGGCGTGGAGAAAAAGTTTCACCGGGAAAAAAGGTTTAGCTAGGGGAAACTGTTTGGCAGGGAGAAAAGGTTTGGCTGGGGGAAAAGAATTGGCTAGGGGAAAAGGTTAGGCCGGGAGAAAAAGTTTGGCCGGGAGAAAAGTTAAGGCCGGGAGAAAAGGTTAGGCCGGGAGAAAAGTTTTGGCAGGGAGAAAAAATTAGGCCGGGAGAAAAGGTTAGGCCGGGAGAAAAGGTTTGCCCGGGATAAAAGCTTGGGCTAGTGGAAAAGATTAGGCCAGGAGAGAAGGTTTTGCTACGGGAAAAATTTAGACCAGGAGAAAAGGTTTGGTCAGGAGTAAAGGTTTGGCTGGGACAAAAGGTTTGGCTAGGGAAAAGGTTAGGCCGGGAGAAAGGTTTTTGATGGGAGAAAATGTTTGGCCGGAAGAAAAGTGCTGGCTGGCAGAAAAGCTTAGGCCGGTAGAAAATGTTTGACCGGGAGAAAAGGTTTGGCTAGGGGAAGAGGTTAGGCCGGGAGAAAAGGTTAGGCCGGGAGAAAAGTTTAGGCCAGGAGAAAAGGTTTGGCTATTGGGATTAGTTTAGGCCTGGAGAAAAGGTTTGGCCGGGAGAAAAGGTTTGGCTACAGGAAAAGTTTAGGCCAGGAGGAAATGTTTGGCCCGGAGAAAAGGTTTGGCTAGGGGAAGAGGTTAGGCCGGGAGAAAAGGTTAGGCCGGGAGTAAGGTTTAGGCCGCAGAAAAGGTTAGGCCGCAAAAAAGGTTAGGCTCGGAGAAATGGTTAGGCCGGGGCAAAAGGTTTGGCTAGGGGAAAGGGTTAGGTCGGGAGAAATGGTTAGGCCGGGAGAAAAGGTTTGGGTAGCGGAAAGGTTAGGCCTGGAGAAAAGGTTAGACCGGGAGAAAAGTTTTGGCTAATGGAAAAGGTTAGGCCTGGAGAAAGGTTTTAGCCGGGAGAAAAGGTTGGACCTGAAGAAAAGTTTAGGGTGGGAGAAAATGTTTCACCAGAAGAAAATATTTGGATAGGGGAAAAAGTTAGGCCGGAAGATAAGGTTAAACGGGGGAGAAAATGTTAAGCCAGTAGAAAAGGTTAGGCCAGGAGAAAAAGTTTGGCTAGGGGCAAAGCTTAGGCCAGGGGAAAACATTTGGCCTGGAGAAAAGGTTTGGCCGGGGGAATAGGTTTGGCTGGGGTAAAACGTTAGGCCGGGAGAAAGGTATGGCCAGGAGAAAAGGTTAGGCTCGGAGAAATGGTTAGGCCGGGAGAAAAGGTTTGGCTACAGGAAAGGTTTAGGCCAGGAGGAAATGTTTGGCTAGGAGAAAATGTTTGGCCGGGAGAAAAGGTTTGGCTAGGAGAAAAGGTTAGGCCGGGAGAAAATTTTTGGGCGGAAGAAAAGGTTTGGCTAAGGGAACTGGTTTGGCCGGGAGAAAAGTTTAGGCCGAGAGAAAAGGTTTGGTTAAGGGAAAAGGTTTGGCTAGTGGAAAAGGTTAAGCTGGGAGAAAAGGTTTGGCCAGGAGAAGATATTTGGCTAAGGGAAAAGGTTAGGCCAGGAGAAAAGGTTATACTAGGGGAAAACGTTGGGCCAGGGGAAACGGTTTGGTGAGGGGAATAGGTCAGGCGAGGGGAAAAGTTTTCGCTAGGAAATAAGGTCAGGCCAGGAGAAAAGGTTTGGCGAGGGGACGTGGTTAGGCCCGGGGACAAGGTATGGGCGGCACAAAAGGTTGGCCGGGGGATTAGGATTGGCTAGGAGGAAAGGTTAGGCCAGGAGAAAAGGTTTGTCCGGGAGAAAAGTTTAGGCCTTGAGAAAATTTTAGGGCGGGAGAAAAGGTTAGGCCGGGAGAAAAGGTTTGGCCGGGAGAAAAGGTTAGTTCGGGAGAAAATGTTTGGGTAGGGGATAAGGTTAGCCTGGGAGAAAAGGTTTGGCCGGGAGAAAAGGTTTGGCCGGGAGAAAAGATTAGGCCAGAAGAAAAGGTTTGGCTAGGGGAAAAGATTAAGCCGGGAGAAAAGGTTAGTCCAGGAGAAAAGGTTAGGCCAGGAGAAAGGAGACAGGAGAAAGGCCTGTCACCCAACGCTTCTCATTCCTTGTTTGGCTTTCCAGGCTTTGCTGTCCAGGCCTGGTCCCGAAAACTTCTCTTTCTCTTTACAAATACACCCAGCCTTTGAATTCCTGGCCTGGGCCCTGACTCTTCTTGTTCCCGATCTGAGCAACAGCCTTTGCCTTCCAGGCCCGGGCCCGAACCCTTGTCATTCCAGTTATGGTCCCCAAGCCTTAGCCTTTCATGAATGGTGCCTCAGCCTTTGCCTTTCAGGCCTGGTCCCAAACCCTCTTCTTTCAGTTTTGCCTCCCCAGCTTTTGCCTTCCAGGCCTGGCCAAAAACTCTTCTCGTTCTGGTTTTGCCACCACCCTCCGGCCCAGCCTTTGCTGTCCAGACCTGGCCCCGAACCCTTCTCGTTCCACTTTTAGACCCCCAGCTTTGGCCTTCCGGGCCTGGCAACGATCCCTTCCCGTTCCAGTTCTGGCACCCCAGCTTTCGCCTTCCTGCCCTGGCCCAAAACACTTTTCATTCCAGTTTTTGGCCCCTAACCTTTGTCTTCTAGAACTGGCCTCGAACGCTTCTGTTTCCAGTTTTGGCCACCCACGCTTTGCCTTCCAGGTCTGGCCCCGAACCCTTTTCACTCCAGTTTTGGACCCCAGGCTTGCTGCCAGGCCTGGAGGCAAACCCGTATTGTTCTGGTATTGCCCCCGCCCCCCCCCCAGCCTTTGCCTTCCAGGCCTGGCCCCGAACGTTTCTCTCTCCAATTTTGGCCCCCCACAATTTCCTTCCAGGCCTAGCCCATCTCCTAGTTCTATTTTCACCGCCTCCGCCCCGCCCCCCGGCCTTTGCCTTCCGGCCTGGCCCCGAACTCTTCTCGTTCTAGTTTTGCCCCCGCAAGCCTTTTCCTTCCAGTCCTGGCTCCCCAGGCCTTCAAGACCTGGCCCCAAATCCTTCTATTTCCAGTTTTGGCCCCCAGCTAAGGCCCTCCAAGCCTGACCCCGAACCCTTCTCGTTCCAGCTTTAGGCCCCCAGCTTTGGCCTTCTGGGCCTGTCAACGATCCCTTCTCATTCCAGTTTTGGCTCCAAAGTCTTTGCCTTCCTGGCTTGGCTGCGAATACTTCCTGTTACAGTTTTGGCTCCCCCACCCTTTGCCCTCCAGGCCTGCCCCCCCGCCCAGTCTTTGGCTTACATGTTTGGTCCCCCTGCCTTTCCCTTCCGAGCTCAGCCCCGAACCCTTCTCTTTCTAGTTTTGGCCCCCCAGCCTCTGCCCTTCCAGTCCTGGCACCCCAGCCTTTGGCTTCCAATCCTGGCCCCCCACGCTTCTCTTTCTAGTTGAGTCCCACGAGCCTTTACCTTCCAGGCCTGAGCCTGAACCCTTCTTGTTCCCGTTTGGGCCCCCCATCCTGTGACTACGTGCCCTGACTTCTCTTTCCTGTTTGGCCCCACAGCCTTTGCCTTCCAGACTTGGCCACTTACCGTTCTTATTCCAGTTTTGGTCCCCCAGCTTTCCTGGCCTGTCCCCTAACTCTTCTCCTTCCAGTTTTGGCACCCAAGCCTTTGCCTTCCTGGCCTGGCCCAAAACACTTTTCTTTCCAGTTTTTGGCTCCTAACCTTTGTCTTCTAGAACTGGCCTCGGACGCCTCTGGTTCCAGTTTTGGCCCTCCAGGTTTGGCCTTCCAGGTCTGGCCCCGAACCTTCTCGTTCCAGTTTGGGACCCCAGCCTTCCCCTGCCAGGCCTGGAGCCAAACCCCTATTGTTCTGGTATTGGCCCCCCAACCTTTGCCTTCCAGGCCTGGCCCTGAGTCCTTCTGCTTCCAGTGTTGGCCCCTCATCCTTTGCCTTCCTGGCCTGCCCCTGAACCCTTCTCCTTCTAGTTATGGCCCCATGTCTTTGCCTTCCAGGCCTTATCATGACCTCTTCTGGTTCCAGTTTGGCCCCTCCCCACTAATCCTTTGCAGGATCCTTGCCACCAAAACTTTAAGCGAGGAGAAAAGGTATGGCCGCGAGCAAAGCATTGGGCCGGAAAAAAGGTTTGGCTGAGAGAAAAGGTTTGGGTACGGGAAAAGGTTAGACCGGGAGAAATGGTTTGCCCGTGAGAAAGGTTTAGGCCGGGAGAAAGAGTTAGGCTGGGAGAACAGGTTTGGCCGGGAGAAAAGGTTTGGCCGGGATAAGAGGTTGGGCTAGGGGAAAAGGTTAGGGCAGGAGAAAAAGTTTGGCTGGGAGAAAAGGTTTGGCCGGGAGAAAAGGTTTGGCTGGGATAAGAGGTCTTGCTAGTGGAAAAGATTAGGGCAGGAGAAAAAGTTTGGCTGGGAGAAAAGGTTTGGCCAGGAGAAAAGGTGTGGCCGGGAGAAAAGTTTAGGGCGGGAAAAAAGTTTTGGCTAGGGGAAAGGTTTAGGCCGGGAGAAAAGGTTTAGCTAGCGGAAAGTTTAGGCCTGGAGAAAAGGTTAGACCGGGAGAAAAGGTTTGGCTAATGGAAAAGGTTAGGCCTGGAGACAGGTTTTGGCCGGGAGAAAAGGTTAGACCTGAAGAAAAGTTTAGGGCGGAAGAAAATGTTTCACCAGAAGAAAAGGTTTGGACAGGGGAAATGTTCAGGCCGGGAGATAAGGTTAACCCGGGAGAAAATGTTAAGCCGGTAGAAAAGGTTAGGCCAGGAGAAAAGGTTTGGCTAGGGGAAAAGGTTAGGCCAGGGGAAAACGTTTGGCCTGGAGAAAAGGTTTGGCCGGGGGAAAAGGTTTGGCTGGGGTAAAACGTTAGGCCGGGAGAAATGTTATGGCCGGGAGAAAAGGTTAGGCTCGGAGAAATGGTTAGGCCGGGAGAAATGTTATGGCCGGGAGAAAAGGTTAGGCTCGGAGAAATGGTTAGGCAGGGAGAAAAGGTTTGGCTAGGGGAAAGGGTTAGGCCGGGAGAAAAGGTTTGGCCCACAGAAAAGGTTTGGCTAGGGGAAAAGGTTAGGCTGGGAGAAAATGTTTGGCCGGGAGACAAGGTTGGGCTAGCGGAAAATATTAGGCCAGGAGAAAAGGTTTTCCTACGGGAAAAATTTAGACCAGGAGAAAAGGTTTGGTCAGGAGTAAAGGTTTGGTTGGGAGAAAAATTTGGCTAGGGAAAAGGTTAGGCCGGGAGAAAAGTTTTTGATGGGAGAAAATGTTTGGCCGGGAGAAAAGTGTTGGCTAGCAGAAAAGCTTAGGCCAGTAGAAAATGTTTGACCAGGAGAAAAGGTTTGGCTAGGGGAAGAGGTTAGGCCGGGAGAAAAGGTTAGGTCAGGAGAAAGGGTTAGGCCAGGAGAAAAGGTTTGACTACTGGGAAAAGTTTAGGCCGGGAGAAAAGGTTTGGCCGGGAGAAAAGGTTTGGCTACAGAAAAAGTTTAGGCCAGGAGGAAATGTTTGGCTAGGAGAAAATGTTTGACTAGGGGAAAAGGTTAGGCCGGGAGAAACTTTTTGGGCGGAAGAAAAGGTTTGGCTAAGGGAAATGGTTAGGCCGGGAGAAAAGTTTAGGCCGAGAGAAAAGGTTTGGTTAAGGGAAAAGGTTTGGCTAGCGGAAAACGTTAGGCTGGGAGAAAAGGTTTAGCCAGGAGAAGATATTTGGCTAAGGGAAAAGGTTAGTCCAGGAGAAAAGCTTATACTAGGGGAAAAGGTTAGGCCAGGGGAAACGGTTTGGTGAGGGGAATAGGTCAGGTGAGGAGAAAAGGTTTCGCTAGGAAATAAGGTCAGGCCAGGAGAAAAGGTTTGGCGAGGAGACGTGGTTAGGCCCGGGGACAAGGGATGGGCGGGACACAAGGTTAGGCCGGGAGATTAGGATTGGCTAGGGGGAAAGGTTAGGCCAGGAGAAAAGTTTTGTCCGGGAGAAAAGTTTAGGGCGGGGAAAAAGTTTTGGCTAGGGAAAAAGTTTAGGCCGGGAGAAAAGGTTTAGGTAGCGGAAAGGTTAGGCCTGAGGAAAAGGTTAAACCGGGAGAAAAGGTTTAGCTAATGGAAAAGGTTAGGCCTGGAGAAAGGTTTTGGCCGGGAGAAAAGCTTAGACCTGAAGAAAAGTTTAGGGAGGGAGAAAATGTTTGGCTAGGGGAAAGGGTTAGGCCGGGAGAAAATGTTAGGCCGGGAGTAAGGGTTAGGCCGGGAAAAAAGGTTTGGCCCACAGAAAAGGTTTGGCCCCCCGAAAAGGTTTGTCTAGGGGAAAAGGTTAGGCCGGGAGAAAAGATTTGGCCAGCAGAAAAGGTTGGGCTAGTGGAAAAGATTAGGCCAGGAGAGAAGGTTTTGCTACGGGAAAAATTTAGACCAGGAGTAAAGGTTTGGTCAGGAGTAAAGGTATGGCTGGGAGAAAAGGTTTGGCTAAGGGAAATGGTTAGGCCGGGAGAAATGTTTAGGCCGAGAGAAAAGGTTTGGTTAAGGGAAAAGGTTTGGCTAGTGGAAAAGGTTAGGCTGGGAGAAAAGGTTTGGCCAGGAGAAGATATTTGGCTAAGGGAAAAGGTTAGGCCAGGAGAAAAGGTTATACTAGGGGAAAAGGTTAGGCCAGGGGAAATGGTATGGTGAGGGCAATAGGTCAGGTGTGGAGAAAAGGTTTCGCTAGGAAATAAGGTCAAGCCGGGAGAAAAGGTTTGGCGAGGGGACGTGGTTAGGCCCGGAGACAAGGTATGGGCGGGACAAAAGGTTGGCCGGGAGATTAGGATTGGCTAGGGGGAAAGTTTAGGCCAGGAGAAAGGGTTTATCCGGGAGAAAAGTTTAGGGCGGGAAAAAAGTTTTGGCTAGGGGAAAAGTTTAGGCCGGGAGAAATGTTTAGGCCGGGAGAAAAGGTTTGGCTAGGGGAAAGGGTTAGGCCGGGAGAAAAGGTTAGGCCGGGAGTAAGGGTTAGGCCGGGAGAAAGGTTTGGCCGGGAGAAAAGGTTTGGCCCGCAGAAAAGGTTTGGCTAGGGGAAAAGGTTAGGCTGGGAGAAACGGTTTGGCCGGGAGACAAGGTTGGGCTAGCGGAAAATATTAGGCCAGGAGAAAAGGTTTTCCTACGGGAAAAATTTAGACCAGGAGAAAAGGTTTGTTCAGGAGTAAAGGTTTGGCTGGGAGAAAAGGTTTGGCTAGGGAAAAGTTTAGGCCGGGAGAAAAGTTTTTGATGGGAGAAAATGTTTGGCTGGGAGAAAAGTGTTGGCTAGCAGAAAAGCTTAGGCCGGTAGAAAATGTTTGACCGGGAGAAAAGGTTTGGCCCGGAGAAAAGGTTTGGCTAGGGGAAGAGGTTAGCCCGGGAGAAAAGGTTAGGCCGGGAGAAAAGGTTGGGCTAGTGGA
Organism: Ornithorhynchus anatinus; assembly: GCF_004115215.2. Lineage (NCBI taxonomy): Eukaryota > Metazoa > Chordata > Mammalia > Monotremata > Ornithorhynchidae > Ornithorhynchus > Ornithorhynchus anatinus. The sequence continues at coordinate 7,507 of NW_024396712.1, read as the reverse complement.
AAATATTAGGCCAGGAGAAAAGGTTTGGCTACGGGAAAAATTTAGACCAGGAGAAAAGGTTTGGTCAGGAGTAAAGGTTTGGCTGGGAGAAAAAGTTTGGCTAGGGAAAAGGTTAGGCCGGGAGAAAGGTTTTGGTTAAGGGAAAAGGTTTGGCTAGCGGAAAAGTTTAGGCTGGGAGAAAAGGTTTGGCCAGGAGAAGATATTTGGCTAAGGGAAAAGGTTAGTCCAGGAGACAAGCTTATACTAGGGGAAAAGGTTAGACCAGGGGAAACGGTTTGGTGAGGGGAATAGGTCAGGTGAGGAGAAAAGGTTTCGCTAGGAAATAAGGTCAGGCCAGGAGAAAAGGTTTGGCGAGGGGACGTGGTTAGGCCTGGGGACAAGGTATGGGCGGGACAAAAGGTTATGCCGGGAGTTTAGGATTGGCTAGGTGGAAAGGTTAGGCCAGGAGAAAAGTTTTGTCCGGGAGAAAGGTTTAGGGCAGGGAAAAGGTTTTGGCTAGGGAAAAAGTTTAGGCCGGGAGAAAAGTTTTAGCTTGCGGAAAAGTTAGGCCTGGAGAAAAGGTTAGACCAGGAGAAAAGGTTTGGCTAATGGAAAAGGTTAGGCCTGAAGAAAGGTTTTGGCCGGCAGAAAAGGTTAGGCCTGAGGAAAAGTTTAGGGCGGGAGAAAATGTTTCACCAGAAGAAAAGGTTTGGATAGGGGAAATGGTGAGGCCGGGAGATAAGGTTAACCCGGGAGAAAATGTTAAGCCAGTAGAAAAGGTTAGGCCAGGGGAAAACGTTTGGCCTGGAGAAAAGGTTTGGCTGGGGGAAAAGGTTTGGCTGGGGTAAAACGTTAGGCCGGGAGAAAGGTTATGGCCGGGAGAAAAGGTTAGGCTCGGAGAAATGGTTAGGCCGGGAGAAAAGGTTTGGCTAGGGGAAAGGGTTAGGCCGGGAGAAAAGGTTAGGGCGGGATTAAGGGTTAGGCCGGGAGAAAGGTTTGGCTGGGAGAAAAGGTTTGGCCCGCAGAAAAGGTTTGGCTAGGGGAAAAGGTTAGGCCGGGAGAAAAGGTTTGCCCGGGAGACAAGGTTGGGCTAGCGGAAAAGATTAGGCCAGGAGAAAAGGTTTTGCTACCGGAAAAATTTAGACCAGGAGAAAAGGTTTGGTCAGGAGTAAAGGTTTGGCTGGGAGAAAAGGTTTGGCTAGGGAAAAGGTTAGGCCGGGAGAAATGTTTTTGATGGGAGAAAATGTTTGGCCGGGAGAAAAGTGTTGGCTAGTAGAAAAGCTTAGGCCAGTAGAAAATGTTTGACTGGGAGAAAAGTTTTGGCCCGGAGAAATGGTTTGGCTAGGGGAAGAGGTTAGGCCGGGAGAAAAGGTTAGGCCGGGAGAAAAGGTTAGGCTTGGAGAAATGGATAGGCCGGGAGAAAAGGTTTGGCTAGGGGAAAGGGTTAGGCCGGGAGCAAAAGTTAGGCTGGGAGTAAGGGTTAGGCCGGGAGAAAAAGTTTGGCCCACAGAAAAGGTTTGGCTAGGGGAAAAGGTTAGGCCGGGAAAAAAGGTTTGGCCGGGAGAAAAGGTTTGGCTAGCGGAAAAGGTTAGGCCAGGAGAAAAGGTTTTATTACGGGAAAAATTTAGACCAGGAGAAAAGGTTTGCTCAGGAGTAAAGGTTTGGCTGGGAGAAAAAGTTTGGCTAGGGAAAAGGTTAGGCCGGGAGAAATGTTTTTAATGGGAGAAAATGTTTGGCTGGGAGAAAAGTGTTGGCTAGCAGAAAAGCTTAGGCCGGTAGAAAATGTTTGACTCGGAGAAAAGGTTTGGCCCGGAGAAAAGGTTTGCCCAGGGGAAGAGTTTAAGCCGGGAGAAAAGGTTAGGCCGGGAGAAAAGGTTAGGCCGCAGAAAAGGTTAGGCCGCAGAAAAGGTTAGGCCAGGAGAACGGGTAAAGCCGGGAGAAAAGGTTAGGGGCGGAGAAAAAGTTTCACCGAGAAAAACGGTTTGGCTAGGGGAAAATATTTGGCAGGGAGAAAAGGTTTGGCTGGGGGAAAAGAATTGGCTAGGGGAAAAGGTTAGGCCGGGAGAAAAATTTTGGCCGGGAGAAAAGGTTAGGCCGGGAGAAAAGTTTTGGCAGGGAGAAAAGGTTGGCTGGGAGATAAGTTTAACCCGGGAGAAAAGGTTAGGCCAGGAGAACAGGTAAGGCCGGGAGAAAAGGTTAGGCCCGGAGAAAAAGTTTCACCAGGAAAAAAGGTTTGGCTAGGGGAAAAGGTTAGGCCGGGAGAAAAGGTTTGACCGGGAGAAAAGATTGGACTAGTGGAAAAGATTAGGCCAGGAGAAAAGGTTTTGCTACGTGAAAAATTTAGACCAAGGGAAAAGGTTTGGTCAGGAGTAAAGGTTTGGCTGGGAGAAAAAGTTTGGCTAGGGAAAAGGTTAGGCTGGGAGAAAAGTTTTTGATGGGAGAAAATGTTTGGCCGGGAGAAAAGTGTTGGCTAGCAGAAAAGCTTAGGCCGGTAGAAAATGTTTGACCGGGAGTAAAGGTTTGGCCCGGAGATAAGGTTTGGCTAGGGGAAGAGGTTAGGCCGGGAGAAAAGGTTAGGCCGGGAGAAAAGGTTAGGCCGCAGAAAAGGTTAGGCCGCAGAAAAGGTTAGACCAGAGAACAGGTACGGCTGGGAGAAAAAGTTTCACCGGGAAAAAAGGTTTGGCTAGGGGAAAATATTTGGCAGGGAGAAAAGGTTTGGCCGGGGGAAAAGTTAAGGCCGGGAGAAAAGGTTAGGCCGGGAGAAACGTTTTGGCAGGGAGAAAAGGTTAGGCCGGGAGAAAAGGTTAGGCCGAGAGGAATGGTTTGGCCCGCAGAAAAGGTTTGGCTAGGGGAAAAGGTTAGGCCGGGAGAAAACGTTTGGCCGGGAGAAAAGGTTGGGCTAGTGGAAAAGATTAGGCCAGGAGAGAAGGTTTTGCTACCGGAAAAATTTAGACAAGGAGAAAAGGTTTGTTCAGGAGTAAAGGTTTGGCTGGGAGAAAAGGTTTGGCTAGGGAAAAGGTTAGCCCGGGAGAAATGTTTTTGATGGGAGAAATTGTTTGGCCAGGAGAAACGTGTTGGCTAGCAGAAAAGCTTAGGCCAGTAGAAAATGTTTGACCGGGAGAAAAGGTTTGGCCCGGAGAAAAGGTTTGTCTACTGGGAAAAGTTTAGGCCGGGAGAAAAGGTTTGGCCGCAGAAAAGCTTAGGCTGCAGAAAAGGTTAGGCCAGGAGAACAGGTAAGGCTGGGAGAAAAGATTAGGCCCGGAGAAAAGGTTTCACTGGGAAAAAAGGTTTGGCTAGGGGAAAATGTTTGGCAGGGAGATAAGGTTTGGCCGGGGGAAAAGAATTGGCTAGGGGAAAAGGTTAGGCCGGGAGAAAAAGTTTGGCTGGGAGAAAAGTTAAAGTCAGAGAAAAGGTTAGGCCGGGAGAAAAGGTAAGGCCGGTAGAAAAGGTTAGGCCAGGAGAAAAGGTTTGGCTAGGGGAAAAGGTTAGGCCAAGGGAAAATGTTTGGCCTGGAGAAAAGGTTTGGCTGGGGGAAAAGGTTTGGCTGGGGTAAAATGTTAGGCCGGGAGAAAAGCTATGGCCGCAGAAAAGGTTAGGCCGTAGAAAAGGTTAGGCCAGGAGAACAGGTAAGGCTGGGAGAAAAGGTTAGGCCCGGAGAAAAGGTTTGACCTGGAAAAAGTGTTTGGCTAGGGGAAAATGTTTGGCAGGGAGAAAAGCTTTGGCCGGGGGAAAAGAATTGGCTAGGGCAAAAGGTTAGGTCGGGAGAAAAGGTTTGGCCTGGAGAAAAGTTAAGGCCGGGAGAAAAGGTTAGGCTGGGAGAAAAATTTTGGCAGGGAGAAAAGGTTTGGCCGGGAGAAAAGGTTAGGCAGAGATTAAAGGTTTGGCTATTGGAAAACGGTAGGTCAGGAGAAAAGGTTAGGCCGGGAGAAAAGGTTAGGCCAGGAGACAAGTTTTGGCCGGGAGAAAAGTATAGGCCGGGAGATAAGGTTTGGCCATTGGAAAGGTTTAGGCCAGGAGAAAAGGTTAGGCCGGGAGAAAAGTTTTGGCAGGGAGAAAAGGTTAGGCCGGGAGAAAAGTTTAGGCTGGGAGAAAAGGTTAGGCCGGTAGAAAAGGTTAGGCCAGGAGAAAAGGTTTGGCTAGGGGAAAAGTTTAGGCCAGGGGAAAAGGTTTGGCCTGGAGAAAAGGTTTGGCTGGGGGAAAAGGTTTGGCTGGGGTAAAATGTTAGCCCGGGAGAAACGTTATGGCCGGGAGAAAAGGTTAGGCTCAGAGAAATGGTTAGGCCGGGAGAAAAGGTTTGGCTAGGGGAAAGGTTTAGGCCGGGAGAAAAGGTTAGGCCAGGAGAAAGGGTTAGGCCGGAAGAAAAGGTTTGGCTCTTGGAAAAGGTTAGGCCAGGAGAAAAGGTTAGGCGGGGAGAAAAGTTTTGGCAGGGAGAAAAGGTTAGGCCGGGAGGAAAGGTTTGGCTGGGAGTAAGGGTTAGGCCGGGAGAAAATGTTTGGCCCACAGAAAAGGTTTGGCCCGCAGAAAAGGTTTGGCTAGGGGAAAAGGTTAGGCCGGGAAAAAAGGTTTTGCTACCGGAAAAATTTAGACCAGGAGAAAAGGTTTGCTCAGGAGTAAAGGTTTGGCTGGGAGAAAAAGTTTGGCTAGGGAAAAGGTTAGGCTGGGAGAAAAGTTTTTGATGGGAGAAAATGTTTGGCTGGGAGAAAAGTGTTGGCTAGCAGAAAAGCTTAGGCCGGTAGAAAATGTTTGACCGGGAGAAAAGGTTTGGCCCGGAGAAAAGGTTTGGCTGGGGGAAGAGGTTAGGCCGGGAGAAAAGGTTAGGACGGGAGAAAGGTTTAGGCCGCAGAAAAGGTTAGACCACAGAAAAGGTTAGGCCAGGACAACAGGTAAGGCCGGGAAAAAAGGTTAGGCCCGGAGAAAAAGTTTGACCGGGAAAAAAGGTTTGGCTAGGGGAAAATGTTTGGCAGGGAGAAAAGGTTTGGCTAGGGGAAAAGGTTAGGCCGGGAGAAAAGGTTAGGCCGGGAGATAAGGTTAGGCAGGGAGAAAAGGTTTTGGCTATTGGAAAACGTTATGCCAGGAGAAAAGGTTAGACCAGGAGAAAAGTTTGGCTAATGGAAAAGGTTAGGCCTGGAGAAATGTTTTGGCCGGGAGAAAAGGTTGGACCTGAAGCATAGTTTAGGGCAGGAGAAAATGTTTCACCAGAAGAAAAGGTTTGGATAGGGGAAAAGGTCAGGCCGGGAGATAAGGTTAAACGGGGAATGTAGCCGAGAAATTAAGCAGGAAAGGTTGCACTAAGTTAGGCCGGGAGAAAAGGTGGCTAGGGAAAGGTTAGGCCAGAGAAACGTTTGGCCCGGAAAAAGTTTTAGGCCGGGGAGAAAAGGTTTGGCTGGGGAAAAGTTAGGCTGGGAGAAACGTTTGGCCGGGAGAAAGGTTAGGCTCGGAGAAATGATAGGCCGGGAGGAAAAGGTTTGCACAGGAAAATTGGCCGACCAAGGCTAGGGGAAAAGGTTTGGTCCGGAGTAAAGGTTTGGCTGGGAAAAAAAGTTTGGCTATTGAAAAGGTTAGCCCGGGAGAATAGTTTTTGATGGGAGAAAATGTTTGGCCGGGAGAAAAGTGTTGGCTAGCAGAAACGCATAGGCCGGTAGAAAATATTTGACCGGGAGAAAGGTTTTGGCCCGGAGAAAAGGTTTGGCTAGGGGAAGAGGTTAGGCCGGGAGAACAGGTAAGGCCGGGAGAAAAGGGTAGGCCCGGAGAAAAAGTTTGACAGGGAAAAAAGGTTTGGCTAGGGGAAAATGTTTGGCAGGGAGAAAAGGTTTGGCCGGGGGAAAAGTTAAGGCCGGGAGAAACGTTATGTCCGTGAGAAAAGGTTAGGCTCAGAGAAATGGTTAGGCCGGGAGAAAAGGTTTTGGCTATTGGAAAACGTTAGGCCAGGAGAAAAGGTTAGACCGGGAGAAAAGTTTGGCTAATGGAAAAGGTTAGGCCTGGAGAAAGGTTTTGGCCGGGATAAAAGGTTAGACCTGAAGCATAGTTTAGGGCGGGAGAAAATGTTTCACCAGAAGAAAAGGTTTGGATAGGGGAAAAGGTTAGGCCGGGAGATAAGGTTAAACGGGGTAGAAAATGTTAAGCCGGTAGAAAAGGTTAAGCCAGGAGAAAAGGTTTGGCTAGGGGAAAAGTTTAGGCCGGGAGAAAAGGTTTGGCTAGGGGAAAAGGTTAGGCTGGGAGAAACGGTTTGGCCTGGAGAAAAGGTTTGGCCGGGGGAAAAGGTTTGGCTGGGGTAAAACGTTAGGCTGGGAGAAATGTTATGGCCGGGAGAAAAGGTTAGGCTCGGAGAAATGGTTAGGCCGGGAGAAAAGGTTTGGCCCACAGAAAAGGTTTGGCCCGCCGAAAAGCTTTGGCTAGGGGAAAAGGTTAGGCCGGGAGACAAGGTTGGGCTAGCGGAAAAGATTAGGCCAGGAGAAAAGGTTTTGCTACGGGAAAAATTTAGACCAGGAGAAAAGGTTTGGTCCGGAGTAAAGGTTTGGCTGGGAAAAAAATTTGGCTATTGAAAAGGTTAGCCCGGGAGAATAGTTTTTGATGGGAGAAAAGGTTTGGCCGGGAGAAAAGTGTTGGCTAGCAGAAAAGCTTAGGCCAGTAGAAAATATTTGACCGGGAGAAAAGGTTTGGCCCGGAGAAAAGGTTTGGCTAGGGGAAGAGGTTAGGCCGGGAGAAAAGGTTAGGCCGGGAGAAAAGGTTAGGCCGCAGAAACGGTTAGGCCAGGAGAACAGGTAAGGCCGGGAGAAAAGGTTAGGCCTGGAGAAAAAGTTTGACAGGGAAAAAAGGTTTGGCTAGGGGAAAATATTTGGCAGGGAGAAAAGGTTTGGCCGGGGGAAAAGTTAAGGCCGGGAGAAAAGCTTTGGCAGGGAGAAAAGGTTAGGCCGGGAGAAAAGGTTTGGCTAGGGGAAAAGCTTAGGCTGGGAGAAAAGATTTGGCCGGGAGAAAAGGTTGGGCTACTGGAAAAGATTAGGCCAGAAGAAAAGGTTTTGCTACGGGAAAAATTTAGACCAGGAGAAAAGGTTTGGTCAGGAGTAAAGCTTTAGCTGTGAGGAAAAGTTTGGCTAGGGAAAAGATTAGGCCGGGAGAATAGTTTTTGATGGGAGAAAATGTTTGGCCGGGAGAAAAGTGTTGGCTAGCAGAAAAGCATAGGCCGGTAGAAAATATTTGACCGGGGGAAAGGTTTTGGCCCGGAGAAAAGGTTTGGCTAGGGGAAGAGGTTAGGCCGGGAGAAAAGGGTAGGCCGGGAGAAAAGGTTAGGCCACAGAAAAGGTTAGGCCAGGAGAACAGGTAAGGCCGGGAGAAAACGGTAGGCCCGGAGAAAAAGTTTGACAGGGAAAAAAGGTTTGGCTAGGGGAAAATGTTTAGCAGGGAGAAAAGGTTTGGCTGGGGGAAAAGCTAAGGCCGGGAGAAAAGGTTAGGCCGGGAGAAAAGGTTTGGCAGGGAGAAAAGGTTAGGCTGGGAGAAAAGGTTTGGCTAGGGGAAAAGGTTAGGCCGGGAG
>NW_024396711.1:0-33150 GCF_004115215.2 Ornithorhynchus anatinus | reverse complement strand
GTCTGCATGAGACAGAAACTCTTTCTTCATTAGCCATAAAGCATTCAATTGCCAGTCTCCCTCCTACAATCTAGTCCACACACCTCTCTCCTCTAACTCGGTCTCCATAACTCGATCTTGTCTAGCTCAACTCTGACCCCTCCACTACTTCCTTATTTGGGCCTGGAATGTCCTCCTTCTTCAAATCAGACACATGATGACTCATCCCACTTCACACAAAAAGCCATCAACGTCTTACACAAGCTATATCTCCTTCAAGAGGTCTTGCTGAACTAAGGCCTTACATCCTCTACCCCCACTCCCTTCTGCATTGCCCTCATTTACTCCCTTTTATTCACCCGTCCCTCAGCCCCACAGCACTCATCTGTAATTTATTAATTTATATCAATATCTGTTTCCCTCTCCAGACTGTAAGCTCCCGGAGGGACGGGATTTGCCTATCAATTTTGCTGTACTGTTATGTTGTTATAGGACACTCTCCCAAGCTCTTAGTTAATTGCTATGCCATTTCTCCTTTTTTTCAGCACGTGCAGAGTGGTAGATGATGTGCTCAGTTCGATGGGAAATGTCTAATACCAGTCCATTTCAGTTCACTTATTCCTAGGTTGTCAAACTCCAATCAGTTCATTTCATTCTTGATTGTTTCCAGCTGTCCCTGGTTCATATTCCACATATTCCATGTTTCGATACTAAGCATATTTCTGCAGTGTTGGATACTTCAGTTCTCTCATGGCAACATCAGCAACCAGAGGGCCCTAAAGCTTTATTCCAGCGATTGTCACAAACACCCATGGTGCTCTGAATCATTGTCTGCTTTCCTCCAGTAGTTCGTTGAGTGCCTTCCATCCTGAGGGACTCATCTTCAAGCACTATATCCGTAGTGTTTCTGGTATGTGTATCCATAGCCTTTTCTTGGTATAAATATAGAAGCAGTTTACCCTTGTCTTCTTCCACGCAATTAAAACCTGAGACACTGTCGTTGCCTTTGATCTACATTTTGATCAATTGATCATCTGCCTTTGACTCTTTTCCATGCTGCTGCTGCCCGGAACAGGTGAGTCAGCTTTGTCTAATATTTCAAGCTTAGACCTTTCCGTTATGGGTAACCCTAGAGAGAGAGAATATCTCTCAGTGACATAGCTCTAAGCTTCATTGACCTACTCAAACTCTCTGCACCCAATAAGCGCTCAGTAAATATGATTGGCTAATTGATTGATAGTTAAAACCTCTCCCTCTAGGCTATGAACTCATTGTGGGCAGGGAACATGTCTACCGATCCTTTTGACTGTACTCTCTCAATCGCTTAATAGAGGGCTCTGCATTCAGTAAGCACTCAACGCATATGATTGAATGAGTGACTTACAACTAAGTACAAAGCATTTTCTTAAGAATGACTTCCTAGATTTATAGTCCAGAGGAGATATCAGGTGGTATGTGTGGATATTAACGTCTACTTATCCCTTTATATTGTAGGCTCCTTGGGAGCTGGGAATGTGTCTTCCACCTCTATTGTGTTGTACTCTCCCAAGCACTTTATAAAGGGCTCTGCACACATTCTAGTTTTCAATAGATTCCAGTGATAGAATGACTTCAAAACTCGAGACAAACTTTACATTTCTAAGTATTGAAATCACTTGAAATGTAAAAATAAACAGTGGAAAACTTACTGGGTATTTGAACTGAAACTGTCTGATGGGCTATTCAAATACTTGGATTGGGATCTCGGTTTAAAATATACTCCTGTTCTACCCACATTTTAGAAGATATTGTCCTATCATATTTTCTATTACATTCAATATATTATATATGTAATGATATGGGCCAGGAGGTTGGGCAGATGTTTGATGAAGGAAAAGACTAAACTGGTAACTCTGATGAGCAATACCTGGCCACAGAATATTGATCAGTCCAAATTTGGGTCTGAACCCCATGGTGCATGGAGAAGTCCATATTAGATTGAAGATAACTTACCAAATGTTTAGGAGGGACACTAGCTATTGATTTTCCTTGGATCTTCTGTTATTCTCCCCCGCAACTCTCTACAAGCATTCAGATTGTCCCGATACTAGAGCAACTAAAAATGTCATTCTTATGAATTACCAGTTGCCTAAGGAATGGCTATTTCATTTTAAGTAAGAAATCCTGTAATCATTATTGCAGATCCCTGGTGCTTCCTGCATTGTGATGAAATATCATTGAAGATTGGTTTCCAAATTAGTCTGGTACTTCCATGTACTGTAAAAAGAATTTGTTGGAATATTTTTTTACATCTCTTGGCTTGGAATACTTCACATCTCCCAAACACAGTATTGTTACTTGACTTGACACACTTGCTTTCGATTCATCTATAGTTACATTGAAAACTCATGAAGACAGCTTTCAGATGTTTGTTTAGGAAGACCTTCTATCACACTCGAGACCATCGTGGAGCAATATCATGGTGAGGTAAGCCCTAACCACTTACATGTTTTACAAAGGTTCTAAAACGAGTGGGCCAATTTTCCTCTAATAAAATGTTAATCCACTGAAGTCCTTCAAGAAGACCCCATAACGCAGCCCTTGGTAAGGCCTCCAGAACGTCTCCACAGACTTCCAATTAAAAAGTCGCTGTACCTTCGGGGCAGGTGCCGTTGTCAGAAAAGAGAGATGTTGGACTCTACGGAAGTCTCCGGAACTGAGACCGACAACGATTGTGCACATGCTTTCCACTGAAACCAAAGCATTTGTGGTTGAATGTGGAGCTGATCCCCACGGTGGAGGGGGTGATGGAGAGGAAAACCGTTCTGGGCTGCCACAGCCAGGTCTCTCCTGGCTCCTTGGTAGGTTTTGTTGCTGTTTGTGATCTGCCTAATCACTCGTCAAACAGGAGCGTGGAAAGCACCATGGGAGGGGATGGAGCTCGTGGAGAGCTGCTGACGTTATTACTGTTGCCACAAGCCTTTGAGTGTGTAAGGAGATGCATGTGCACTAAGCGGGGAGTCCTTTTCCTTCCCCTCAAAGCGGGGAAGGCGCTAGTACAGAGCTGCCTCAATTTGGGCTACTTTCTTGCCTTGAGGGGAGGACAAAGATGCCCTCCCACCACATATAAACAGGTCTCCTTTCTAGCCCTCACTGCCCAGCAGCAGGGGGGTAACAACAGCAGTTACTAACGGAGGTGCGGGTAGGGGGCGGGCACCAGATTTATGCCAGATTGCATCACACGCCTCACTGGCTGGGGAAATTGCCCCCCGGAGTGGGGCTTGTTCACGACACGGTGGACACCGGGCCAGATCCAGATTGCATCATATGACAGAGCAGGTGAGGCAGCACTGTGTTGGTCTACAGTTGATCTACAGTCTACTCTTGGCCTCAAGATTGGTAGAATTGACTTGATGACCAGATAACATCATAAACCATTCAAGTCTCTCATGCAAATTGTATCCCCGTGGCTGACTCCATACAAATCACCATCACTACATTTTATAATGTAATCTAATGACATTCCCAGGATTAATAAATTTCGTTGGATTTGCTTTGACATGCCATCATTGAGTATGAAAAAAATAATGATGGTGATGATGATGATGATGATGATAATGACGACAACAGTGATAATGCCTATGGAATTTGCTAAGGGCTTTACTATGTGCCAAGCACTGAACTACATTCTGGGGTAGATATGAGATCACCAGGCCCCATACCATGCTTGCAGTCCAAGTAACAGGCCCACGAGGTATCAAATCTTCAACTATCATCTCTATGCAGATGACACCCAAATCTACATCTTCTCCCCTGTTCTCTCCTTCTCCCTCCAGGCTTGTGTCTCCTCGTTCTTTTGGGAGCATCTCCACCTGGATGTCTGCCAACTAAATCTCAACAGGTCTAAGACTGAGCCCCTTATCTTCCCTCCCAAACCCTGTCCTCTCCCTGACTTCCCTGACACTGTGGATGGCACTACCATCCTTCCCATCTCTCAGGACCAAAAACCTGGTGTCATCCTTGACTCTGCTCTCTCATTCACCCCACACATGCAGTCTGTCACCAAGAGCTGTTGGTCTCACCTTCACAAAATCGCCAAGATCCACCCTCTCCATCCAAACTGCTACCTTGCTGGTACAAGCTCTCATAAAATCGGACTGGATTATTGTGTCAGCCTTGTCTTAGATCTCCCATCCTCCTGTCTCTTCCCGCTCCAGTTTATTCTTCAATCCGCTGCCCGGATCGTCTTCGTAAGAAACGCTCTGGGCATGTCACTCCCCTCCTCAAAAAGCCCCAGTGGTTGCCTTTCAACCTTCGCATGAAACAAAAACTACTCACTCTTGGCTTCAAAGTTCTCCATCACCTTGCCCTCTCCTACCTCACCTCCCTTCTCTCTTTCTATGGCCCATCCCCTACACTCCACTCCTCTGCCGCTCACCTCCTCACGGTCCCCCATTTGTGCTTGTCCCGCCGTCTCCACCTGGCCCACGTCCTACCGCTGTCCTGCAATGCCCTCCCTCTTCATACCCACCAAACGAGCTCTCTTCCCCTCTTCAAAGCCCTACTGAGAACTCACCTCCTCCAGGAGGCCTTCCCAGACTGAACCCCTCTTTCCCTCCGCTCCTTCTCCCCTCCACATTCCCCCCTCTCACGCGCTCCTCCCTTTCCCCACCCCCTTCCCTCAGCACTGTGCATATTCATATACACTATTTATTACTCTTTTAATTTTGTTAATGATGTGTATATCTCTATGATTCCAATAATCTGGAAGATGTCTGCTTGTTTTGTTTCGTTCTGTTTCACTTTGCTGTCTGTCTCCCCCATTTAGACTGTGAGCCCCTATTGGTCACGGATTGTCTCTATTTTTTGTCGAATTGTACATTCCAAGCGCTTAGTACAGTGCTCTGCACATAGGAAGCGCTCAATAAATACTATTGAATTAATGAATGCTTGAGTGAATGAATGAATAAATCCCCATTTTGCAGATGAGGGAAGTGAGGCACAGAGAAGTTAAGGATACCTACCAGGTATGTAGTGGAGCCGGGATTAGAAGCCAGGTCCCCTGACTCCCAGGCCCGTGCTTTTTACACTAAATGTTTCCTGATTCGTTTGCTCTTTTAGTCTCTTCAGCTCTGTTCTGTAACCCTCCTAAATTAATTTTAGAAATGTGCACAAAATGGACCCTAACTACATCAGAGCTTTTTGGGCTTCTTTTGGATCTGGCAAATGCCAAGCCAATGATCAGTGACCTTAACCGAGGCCTTACACCAGAGTTGGTAAACACGTGCCCTGCCTTTCATTCACGCCTTTTTTCACTGATCTGTGGTTATTTATGCTAAAATAAGGACCCAAATGTAAAATCGACCGAGATTTTATTGGCACCACATAGGCTTTTTCACTGTTTAAGTTGAAAAAATATTCACCAAATACCAAAACATTAGTCATTTTTACAATGTTAGTAATATTTAAGCGAAAGTACACAGTTCAGATGTGAATATACATAAGACATTCTTTTGTTTACACCGGCGGACCCTATTATAGAGATTCAAGCATTTCATTAACTACCTATTTAAAACTTCAGGTTTAGGAACTTGAAAGTTTTTAAAGCACAGCAACAACTGACAATTCCCTTAGCTAATGGTTACAGTTATATCATATTACTTAGGTACAAGTTCTTTCTTCTCAGAGCATTCAAAATTACACAAACTGAAGACAAATGAGGAAACTTCCCATCTTTTACTCTTTCTGTTAAAGAGAGAAAGAATAGTCATGACCACATTCTTTTAGTGATAACATTCACGTTTGGGAAAAAAAAATCTGGTGTGATGAAATATTTCCAAGGTTTTTCCCATTTAATGAAAGAAAATCCTCACTACCAAGCAATTGTTCATCTTAAGATGAATTGCCTGGGTAAACCAAAAAGGATTGACGATATTACTTACACTGTCCAATCTTATCTTGCTTTGTAGTGCAAGAAATTCTTTTTTAATTTCATTTAGTGATTTTATTAAAAGGACTTCATTTCTCTTTTCCATTTCTTCATTAACCTAAAAATAAGGACATTTTCCCCTGTAAATGTAAATCTTTGTAAAACTTTAACAAGTCACACAGTCATAACTTGGTAACTAACTAGCATAACCAACCCAATGCTCAAGTCGTGATCATAAATTACCCATTTTGCTAAGCAATTCTAGGAATTTTACACTTTGAAAAAGATATGAACCACACTCTCAAATGAAGGAATAAAGCAGCTTTTTTACATGCTCTCTTTCTGTCTCTCTCCCTCCTTCATTTATCCGGTCCCTTCCTTCCTTCCTCCCTCCCTCCCTCCCATACCACCTTTCTTCTTCCCTTCATTTTTCTTTTTTTTCAGTTAGAATCTCCTGTCAAAAATGAGACCAGACAACTGAGACAACCTAAAAAAAAAAAAAGAAAAAACGGCTTAGAAGCACCTGGGTTTGGAGTACTCTTTCAGGTTCCCAGGGCTATAGCAGGAACCAATGTGAAGTCCCACTGACTTGGCGACTGATTAGCATTTTTTCCCAGGGAGTCGATCTCAGTAAACTGTTGGAGAAAGGACTCGGCCACTCCCTCATACTATTGGAAGACTTTACTCCCTTTATTTGTGAGAGTTTCATCCCAAATGAATCTCATGCAACGTGAAATCCAGGAGTAAAGTTTCCAGCTTATCTATAGGTAAGCTGCTCTAGAAATTTAGTATGACAGAGGAGTAAAGGTCTCTCTGGATGTTGCTCCTTTAGATTCAATTGTAGATCCAATTGAATCCAGGCTCCCCCATCCACAAATTCTTCCTGGACTCATTCATTCATTCATTCATTCATTCATTCAATAGTATTTATTGAGCGCTTACTATGTGCAGAGCACTGTACTAGGCACTTGGAATGCACAAATCGGCATCCTGGAGTATCCTGGAGTCCATCCAAAGAAGAGAATCTGGACCCGTGAGATTCTTTTCAATCATGGTTTGTTTTTTTAAGTGGTATGTGTCATTTGCTACTTTTGTACAGTATTTGTTGAGTGTTTCCTTTGTGCCAGGTATTGTACTGAGAGCTGGGAAAGAGCTAAGCTCATCAGGTCGGACCCAGTCCATTGTTCTCATGGGGCTCACAGTCTTAATCTTTATTTTACAGGTGAGGTAACTGAGTCAAAGAGAAGTTAAGTGACACATAGGTCACAGAGGCTCAAAAGAATATGTAAGTGGCAGATCTGGAATTAGAACCCATGGCCCTCTGAATCCTAGGCCCAAGCTTTATCCAATGGGTTATTCAAAATGAGTCCATAAATAAGTTATGGACCATCTGGAGAGTAAAGAGAGAAGCATGTGTGTGTACAGTTGTGTGTGGTTGCGTGTGAATAATAATAATGATAATAATTTTGGTTTTTGTTAAGTGCTTACTGTGTGCCAAGCACTGTTGTAAGTGCTGAGTAGATACAAGGTAATCAGGTTGTCCCACGTAGGGCTAACAGTCTTAATCCACATTTTCCAAATAAGGGCACTGAGGCACAGAGAAGTTAAGTAAATTGCCCAAAGTCACACAGCTGATAAGTGGCAGAGCTGGGACGAAAAACCACAACCTCTGACTTCCATGCCTGGGCTCTTTCCACTGAGCCACGTTGCTTCTCTAAGCAGGTTGTGAGGTGGGGGTAGGGGGTGGAATGGAGATGGGCATTCCCAGAGCTCACCTGCAATTTGGAAGAACCAAATGGATAGAGAAGCAGTATTGCTCCAAATTCTTGCAGAGGCATGAACTAATTTTCCCCACTGGCCTCATGGGAAGGTTAGAGCCTATTACTGTTGTACATCACTTGCCACTTGTGGTATTTGACATTAACCAGGATTTCCATCCCCAAATCCACCATGAATGAGCTTCCGGAGCCACTGAAGGAGGACCCGGACTGTTCCGCTGAATCCTAATTGCTCTCTATTCCTCGCGTTCTCCTCAAGAACATATTGAAGGCTTCTATTCTCCCTCGTTCTTGCACTCCTGTTGCTGCTGTCACTCTAGGGCTGAAGTCTAGACATCTCCTGAAAAACCTAGAAGTTAACAGGTCCCAGATGATTTCGCTTCCCATGTCCAGGACTCTGCAGGAAGTCCACTGGCAAAGAACTCCCTCCCATACCTGAAGCTCCCCGGTTCCCCGTGTCTCCGCATCTTCTGGAGCTTGACCTTCAGCCCCTACTGCAGGCAGGCCACCGGATCTGACATTTCAAAGGTTTTTCCTAGTTCTTAACAAGATAACAAATGAAAACAAATCCAGTTCCAAACACTTTTCCCTGGGTCCCCCTCTCCCTCACCTCCCCCCACCCCTCCCCCCCACGCACACCTGTGGGAAGGAGCTTCATGCTTCCAGAATCCTGGCTGCTGGTCTCTGTGGCCTGCAGAAAATTTTTCCAAGCCCTTCCTGTGCTCTGTATGTCCAGATTCCTCAGCACTATTTTCCCCATGCCATATCTCCCATGTCCTTTTCCTCCTCACCTGGTCCTATTAGTTCCTCCTCAATCTTTCTCTCTGATTGGTTCATTTTGACTTCAAGGTGGACCACCACAAAGTGAGTCACCGTTGGCTTCCTGCTCTCTCTCCCATATCTGGGGGCCAAGGGAACTCTTCATTCCATTAATTCATTCACTCAATCATATTTATTAAGCCTTTCCTATGCGCAAAGCACTGTATTAGGTGCTTGGGAATGTACAGTACAAGAATAAAGAGTGACAATCCCTGCCCAAAATGAGTTCACAGTCTATGGAGGGGAGAGAGGGAAGACAGTCATCAGTAGGAATAAGCAGACAGCAATATAAATAAATTAAATTCCAGATACATACCTAATTGCTTTGGGACGAGGAGAGGGTGAAGAGCAAAGGGAGCAAGTCAGGATGACCCAGAAGAGCGTGGGAGATGAGGAAAATTGGGGTTTAGTCAGGGAAGGTCTCTTGGAGTAGATGTGTCTTCAGAAAGCTTTGAAGGAAGGTGGGGGTGGGTGTAAGGGTAGGGGGGAGAGTCATTTTCTGGCGTATTTGAGGAGCGAAAAGTGAGGAAGGACGGGGGCCAAGGGTTTGCAGCGAGACCGGTGAGATTGAAGCTCAGTGAAAAGATTAGCAGCAGAAGAGTGAAGTGCGGGCTCGGTTGTAGGAGAGAAGTGAGGTGAGGTAGGAGGAGGAGAAGTGATGGAATGCTCTAAAGCCAATACTGAGGAGTGTTTGTTTGATAGGGAGGTGGACAGGCAGCCACTGAAGATTTTTGAGGAGGAGGGTGAGGTATCTCGAATGTTTCTAAATACTATTGAATGAATGAATAATAGTGGCAGTCAAGTGAAGTATGAACTGGAGAGGCGAGAGGCAGGCAGTTGGGAGGTCAACATGGAGGCTGGTAAAGTAATACAGGCGGGTTAGAATGAGTGATTGTATTAACGTGGTAGCAGTTTGGAAGGAGGGAAAAGGGAGGATTTTAGCGATGCTGTGAAAGTGAGACCGACATGATTTGGTGATGGTATGAATAAGTAAGTTGACTGAGAGAGCGATTAAAGATAACGCCAAGGTTATGGGCTTGTGAGAAGGGAAAGATGGTGGTACCATCTACAGTGACAGAAAAGTCTGGAAAAGGATAGGGTTTTCATAGGAAGACAAGTAGCTCTCTTTGGACATGGCACTATGGTGACATGTTACCTCTGCAAATGACAATGGCACTAATACGATTCACCATACCTTTGAAAATTGGTCACATATCTGTTGAATTGTATTCAGTCTTTGGCTCTGAATCAATCTTAATTGCTGGTAAACTTTTTGTCGTTCATAAAACAGCTTCTAAAATAGAAAAGTCAAAGTAACTGTGATGTATTCTCTTGCTTTGGAAAAGTGAAAATTCGAGAAATTTATCTATTTTTTTCATTTGTCATACACTAATTTAGTAATCCCCTGAATAAGCAACCAAGTTAAGACCCAGTTCTCCTAAAACACACAGAATGTGTTCTTACAGAATT
Source organism: Ornithorhynchus anatinus (assembly GCF_004115215.2). NCBI lineage: Eukaryota > Metazoa > Chordata > Mammalia > Monotremata > Ornithorhynchidae > Ornithorhynchus > Ornithorhynchus anatinus. Next base: position 23,196 of record NW_024396711.1, on the reverse strand, counting down.
TCATGATAATATAACTTGGGTTGCTGAACCCACCATACCCAAGGCTGAGCCATTCGCCAGTGTACACATTTAGCTTCCATAAGTGACTGCACTGTGGCTTGCAGACAAGTTTGCATTGTCAGAAAAAGCCTGTGGTTAAATTCTCGCCCAAACACGTAGTAGAATCTCTTGTAGTGGCAGAACAATTCATTCAATAATATTTATTGAGCGCTTACTATGTGCAGAGCACTGTACTAAGGGCTTGGAATATACAAATCGGTAACAGGTAGAGAGAGTCCCTGCCCTTTGACGGGCTTACAGACTAACTGGGGGAGACGGACAGACAAGAACAATAGCAATAAATAGAATCAAGGGGATGAACATCTCATTAAAACAATAGCAAATAAATAGAAACAAGGCTATGTACATTTCATTAACAAAATAAATAGGGTAATGAAAATATATGCAGTTGACCGGACGAGTGCAATGCTGAGGGGATGGGAAGGGAGAGGGGGAGGAGCAGAGGGAAATGGGGGGAAAAGAGGGTTTAGCCGCGGAGAGGTGAAGGGGGTTAGAGGGAGTAGAGGGAAAAGGGAAGGTCAGTCTGGGAAGGCCTCTTGGAGGAGGTGAGCTTTAAGTAGGGTTTTGAAGAGGGGAAGAGAATTAGTTTGGCGGAGTTGAGGAGGGAGGTCATTCCAGGACTGCGGAAGGACGTGGCCCAGGGGTCGACGGCGGGATAGGCGAGAACGGGGGACAGTGAGGAGGTGGGCGGCAGAGGAGCGGAGCGTGCGGGGTGGGCAGTGGAAAGAGATAAGGGAGGAGAGGTAGGAGGGGACAAGGTGGTGGAGAGCCTTGAAGCCTAGAGCGAGAAGTTTTTGCTTTGTGCGGAGGTTGATAGGCAACCAATGGAGGTTTTTAAGAAGAGGAGTGACATGCCCCAGGGCGTTTCTGCAGGAAGATGAGCGGGGCAACGGAATGAAGAATAGACTGGAGCGGGGAGAGAGAGGAGGAAGGGAGATCAGAGAGCAGGCTGACACAGTAATCTAGCCGGGATATTATGAGAGCCTGTAACAGTAAAATAGCCGTTTGGGTGGAGAGGAAAAGGCAGATCTTGGCGATACTATAAAGGTGAGACCGGCAGATTTTGGTGACAGATCGGAGGTGTGGGGTGAACGGGAGTGCCGGGTCAAAGATGACACCGAGGTTGCGGGCCTTAGAGACGGGAAGGATGGTTGTAATGTCCACAGTGATAGGGAAGTCAGGGAGAGGACAAGCCTTGGGAGGGAAGAGGAGAAGCTCAGTTTTCGCCATGTTGAGTTTTAGGTGGTGGGCAGACATCCAGGTAGAGACGTCTTGGAGGCAGGAGGAGATACGAGTCTGAAGGGCGGTGGAGAGGAAAGGGGCAGAGATGCAGATCTGTGTGTCATCTTCATAGAGATGAGAGTTAAAGCCGTGAGAGCGAATGAGTGTACCGAGGGAGTGAGTGTAGATGGAGAACAGAAGAGGGCCAAGAACTGACCCTTGAGGAACCCCAACAGTTAGAGGATAGGAGGGGGAGGAGGAGCCTACGAAGGAGACCGAGAATGACCGGATGGAGAGATAAGAGGAGAACCAGGAGAGGATGGAATCTTTGAAGCCAAGGTGAGATAAGGTGTGAAGGAGAAGGGGATGGTCGACAGTGTCAAAGGCAGCTGAGAGGTCAAGGAGGATTAGAATACAGTGGGAGCCATTGGATTTGGCAAGAAGGAGGTCATGGGTGATCTTAGAGAGAGCAGTCTCGGTAGAGTGGAGGGGATGGAAGCCAGATTGGAGGAGGTCCAGGGGAGAATGGGAGTTAAGGAATTCTAAGCAGCAAGTGTAGACAACTCGTTCTAGGATCTTGCAAAGCAAGGGAAGTAAGGAGAGAGGGTGGTAACTGAAAGGGGAAATGGGGTCGAGAGAGGGTTTTTTTAGGATGGGGGAGACATAGTCATGTTTGAAGGCAGAGGAGAAGAAGCCATTGGAGAGTGAGTGGTTAAAGAGGGATTTTATAAGGTGAGTGGGTTTTATAAGGTAGAGGGGGTGGCACTTGCGAGGAGGGAGGAGATCTCTGAGGATACTGCAGGGAAGGATGGAAAAGTAAGGGAAAGGGTTTGGGGGAGAGAGGCAGGAGGGGAAGGGGTGGCTTTGGGGAGTTCAGACCTGATTGTGTTAATTTTCGTGATGAGGTAGGTGGCCAGATCACTGGGGGGGGTGAGGGATGGGGGAGGGGGAGGAATAGGGGGCCTAAGGAGAGAGGTCCAGAATAATTGGCGGGGGTGATGGGCATGGGTGTCGATGAGGGAGGAGAAGTTTTGCTTGGCGGAGGAGAGGGCAGAGTTAAGGCAGGAAAGGATATATTTGAAATGGATAAGCTCGGCCAGGTGCTTGGACCTTCGCCAGCAGCGCTCGTTACCCCGAGCACAGGAGCGTAGGAGGCGGATAGAGGCAGTGATGCAGGGTTGTGGGTTAGTGGAGCGAGAGTGGCGGAGGGAAAGGAGAGCGAGACAGTTGTGTTAAAGATAGAAGTTAAGGAGGGGATAGCAGGCAGGTGGCAGAGGAATCACCGGGTACATCCATGTGGATGTTGAGGTCCCCGAGGATCAGAGTGGGGAGAGAGAAGGAGAGAAGGAAGGTGAGAGAGGGGTCTGTCTAGGTGGTTGAAGAAGTTGGAGGTGGGACCAGGAGGGCGGTTGATGACAGCAACAAGTATCTGGAGGGGGTGCAAGAGGTGAATGATGTGGGCTTCAAAGGAGGGGAAGGAGAAGGAAGGGGGAGGAGATTTCAACCACTTTTCAACCACTTACTCATCTCCATATCCATTTCTACTTACTCATCTCCATATCCCTTTTTTTTTCCTCTTCTGTCTGAGAGTCATTTGTGACTGCCTTGCTGATTAGATCATAAGCTCATGGAGGGTAGGGTTAGTGTCTTCCAACACTACGAGGCTTTCCCAAGTCCTTCATTCAGTGCTCCATCATTCATTCATTAATAAAAGGAAAAAAACTGATCTAAGGAGCATAAGGTTTCCTTTTTAACAACTGGATTTAATGTTTAGGCCTTACGTCATAACCGGAAAGCTGAAAAATGATATAAATTGTGGAAATCTCCCCAAACTCTTCCCTGATAAATTCAATGATCTTTGAATTTAACAGACAATAACAACAGCTGTGAAGTAAAATACTTCAGAGGGTGAGAAGATGGTAGCACTATGAAATCAAAAGAAAAAACTAAGCAAGCAAGCTTTGGATCTCGCTTTCCCGCAGCATTCAGAAGAGTAAACCAAAAGGAAAACACCAAATTTATAGTTATTCTGAAAAGCAGAGCTTCATTCCTCCCTAATATCTCCTTTTGCCCCTGTTTGTTTTTGCACTTAGGTCCCCAGTCCCACTGCAATGCAGAGGCTGTGGGTCACCACGGTATCCTCACCTCAGGGAGCAACCCTCCTCCCTGCCCTATGTCTCTGAACTGCCCACATGATTTGGGGGAAACACCAAGCTATTTTAACATGCCAAAAGAAAAGGAAAGGAAAAGAAGAGAAACGAAAGATACTATAGGAAGCAACCGGAAAGAATGCAGAGCTCATGAGCACAAATTCAATGGCACATTTACACCTCAGATCAAAGAGCGTAAATACAATTAACGTACTCATTCCCACCTTTGATTTCTCTCTCAGTGTCGAGTACAGTTAGTAATAATAATGAATACTATTCCTTCTCCTCCTACTCTTCCTCCTCCTACTCTTCCTCCTTCTCCTCCTCCTCCTACCATTATCACTATTACTAAACCCACTATTAGTCCCACCACCACCACCATTACTACTACTACTACTACTACTACTACTACTGCTACTGCTACTGCTACTACTACTGCTGCTGCTGCTTCCACAACCACATTTCAGAAGTGTTCCTGATGATGGCTTTTGATGGCAGGTCATTGTATAACCTTCATGTCTTAACCTCAGTAGGGATAAAAAGTCTATCCATAATGTAGAAAGGGTTGTCAGAGTAACCACTTTACTCGACATGTTCAATGACTGCAAATAATTTCAGGTCACAGATAACTGTTTTAATATTCCTCCTGAACGTTTAAGATGAATTTCTTTTGGCATGTTAAAATGCAAAAAAAAAAAAAAAATCCCAAAACCCAACAGAACAACCTTGGGGAAAAGAACCTATAAACTGAAGATCGTCTTTATTCAACTTGAGAAGAACGAAATATTCGATGTACAAAACCTGAAATGAGATCCAAGAATTTCTAATCACCTCTTGATTTCTAATTGTCAGTCAATCTTCAACCATGTTTATATTACATAAGCATTAGACCATAATTATCCCCGAAGGAGTCTGTCCTTAATCATAAAACTATTCCATGTTTTCACAACCAGGGGTAACATCACTAGAGGTGTTAACCCACAGAATATCCTTGAAAGATTAAGCCTGAGGTAAAATTATTTCTTTAAAAAATATCAGGACTTGAAAAATAAGAAAGGTTAAATAGAACTATTGGCATAAATCAAGACAAATATTTGGCCAGAGGAACAGGGAGGGGTAAAGTTTGATTTACTAAGTTTATTTAATAAAAATATTGAAAATCCATACATAAAATAGCAATATCCAGATTGTAGTTTTCCTGGATGACCAAGTCATGGCCTTGAAAGTCTCTACTGAAGGAGAATGACTGAGTGGCAAAGAGCATGGCCTGGAAGTCAGAGGACTCTGGGTTCTAACCCTGGCTCTGGCACTTGCCTGCCATCCAACCCTGGGACAAGTCACTTAACTTCTCTGAGCTTCAGTTTCCTCATTTGTCAGATGGGTGTCCAAAACCTCTTCTCCTTTCCCTTTGATCTGGTAGCTCCATGCAGGACGGGAGTAGTGTCAGATCTCATTACCTTATATCTACCCCATCATTTAGTGCAGTGCTTAGCACATAGTAAGGGCTTAACACATGTCACAACCTTTATTATTGTTTCTTCAATCCCAGCTCTTTCAGATTCATATCAATTACATCAGGCTACTCCAAACTTTCCCTCTCCAACTCTCTTCCCATATGCGGTTTTCCCATTCCAAGCATTAACAAACACCCAACTCCATTTGGCTGCTGCAGGACCCATGCTTGGGTCATGTGCAGAAGGCCAATGGACCACCATTACTGTCATCAGATGGTCACGAAAAACTGGCAGGCCTTCGATCTGAGCTGGAGAAAGCCAGAGATCATAGGCCTACAAGGTTTCTGATCCCCCTGCTAAAGGAAAATGACCGGAGACTCTGGCATTTGACATTTGCCCTAAGGTTAACCACTAAGTTCAAGCTCAGTAAGTACCATAGCTCCTTCAAAATGTCCTAGGATCACATAATTGAAGATGTATCAGGTAAATAGGGAGGCGGCACGGTGTAGTGGATAGTGTAGAGGCCTGGGCATGGATGGTTCTAATCCCTAGCTCTGCCCCTTGACTGCTCTGTGATCTTGGGCAAAGTCATTTCACTTTCTGGGCCTCCCTGACCTCATCTGTAAAATGAGGCTTGAGGCAGTGATCCCCACCTGGGAAAGGGACTGTGTTTATCCGTATTTGTTTCTTATCCACCCCAGGGCTTAGCACAGTGCCTGGCACAAAATCAGCATTCAACAGACATTGAACTCCATCCCCAGACCCCCTATCCTCTTTCACCTCACCCCCGACCCACAACCCAATCCCTTGCCCTCTTTCATCTAGCTGCCTACTTTATTAAAAAAATTGACCCCAACTGGGGTGAGCTCTCTATAATCACCTCTACCCCTCCCCAGTCCCTTTCCCTGCCGGGCCCTCTTCAAGTCTCCTACCCTTCCCAGCAGTTTCTCTACAGGTCATCTTCTGCCTCCTCTCAAAACTCACCCCCTCTAGATGCACAGCGGACCCCATTCCATCATAGTATATCAAAACTCTCGCCCCCTTCCTTCTCCCCTCCATAACAGCCATCTTCAACCATTCACTTGCCAATAGCTTCTTCCCCACTGCTTTCAAACGTGCCCTTGAAACCACTATCTTAAAAAAAAAAAAGAATCTCCCTGACCTCTCGGCTCCGCCCAGTTATCGCCTCTTCGCCCTCCTACCATTCCTCTCCAAAATCTTTGAGCGAGTTGTCTGCACATGCTGCCTCAAATTTCTCTGCTCTAATTTTCTCCTTGACACCCTCCAATCTGATTTACATCTCCTTCACTACACAAAAACTGCCCTCTCAAAGCTCACCAATGATCTCCTCCCTGCTAAGTCCAACAGCCTCTTCTCCACCCAAAGCCTCCTCCCCCTTTCAGCTGCCTTGGACACTGTGGACTAAGCCATTCTCCTGGAAACATTATCCTACCTTAGTTTCACTGACTCTGTCCTCTCCTGGTTCTTTTGTTATCTCCCTGGATGCCCATTCTCCATCTCCTTTCTGGGCTCTTCCTCAGCCTCTCACCCCTTAACTCTCGGGGTCCTTCCACGTTCCATTCTGAGTCCCCTTTCTATTCTCCATCTACACCCACTCCCTTGGAGAACTCACTGGTTCCCGTGGCTTCAGGTACTACTTCTACTGCAGATGATGGCCCCCAAATTTACATTTCCAACCCTGATCTCTCTCCTCCTCCCTACTTTCTCATCATCTCCTGCCTTCAAGGCAGGATGTCTTCTCTACCTGGATGCCTTCCTATCAGCTCAAGCTTAACATGCCCAAAACAGCTCCTAATCTTCCCAACCAAACCTTTTTTTCCCCATGATTCACCCATCACTTTAGATGGCACCACCATCCTTCCCGTCCCATAAGCCGGTTACCTTGGCTTTATCCTTGTTCAACCCACATATTCGTTCCTTCCTTCCTTCTTTCAATCGTATTTACTGAGCTCTTACTGTGTGCAGAGCACTATACTAGGCACTTGGAATGTGCAACCTGGCATATTCAATCCATCACCAAATCCTGTCGGTTCCACCTTCATGTCATCGCTAAAATCCGCCCTTTCCTCTCCATCCACACTGTAACCACGTTAATACAATCGCTCATCCTATCCAGCCTGGATTACTGCAAAAGCTTCATTTCTCCCCAATCTTGCCCTTACTACACTTTGCTGCCCAGATCATTTTTCTACAGAAACTTTCCCGTCATGTCACAACGCTCCTTAAAAAGCTCCACTGGTTGCTCATCCATCTGTGCATCAAACAAAAACTCCTCTCTACTGCCTTTAAAGAACTCTATCTCCTTACCCACACCCACCACATTACGCTTCCCTCCTTCAAACCAGCTCGCACACTTTGCACTTGTAAATTGCTAACCTTCACAATGGGCCTCAATCTCACCTGCCTTACCACTGACCTTTGGCTCATGTCCTGCCTCTGGCTTGGAATGCTCTCCCTAATCGATTTGGAAGACAAACACTCTCTCCAACTTCAAAGTCATATTGAAGGCATATTTCCTCCAAGATGACTTTCCAGATGAAGCCCCACTTTTGTCATCTCCCACGCCCTCTCCGTCACCCTGAATTGCTCCCTTTGCTCTCCCCCACTTCCAAACTTATGTACCTATCTGGAATTTTACTTACTTGTATAGATGTCTATCTTCCCACCTCTAGACTGTGAGTTCCTTGTGGGCAGGGAATGTCACTGTTCATTGTAGTACAGTGCAATCCCAAGCACTTGGTACAGTGCTCTGCACACATGAAGCACTCAATAAATATGACTGGCTGAATGAATGAAATATTGCAATTGTTAATACCAGTTTCTTTATTATTAGTATCATAAATAATGAGGTACAAGGAAAGATGGGATGAAAAGGTACCCAGTTTGTTCCTTGGTCCTTCATCAGGCTAGAAAATATAAACCCTGGTGCTGAGCTGTTGCCTGTGTTTTTCAAGTCCGGATTCATTTTAAATATAGAATATTCAAATATTCGTTTTTAAAGAGATAAAATATGATACCTACACCTAATTTTTCTTTGTATTCTTCAGTTTTCTTAATATCCTTATCCCATTGCTTAAATATTGTGAAAAAGTGCTGGGAATAGTCTTTTTGGATCATATTCCTGAAAAGGCAAAATAACTAGAGGCCATTATCATCCATGGGAAACAGACATTCCTGACAGAAAATGTAAAATTGGCTGTAGCCAGTTCTCCTTCAATACCAATTTCAATTAAATAGTATGAACAGAAGATTATTGAAGACTGAAGAATTGGGAATGTTCTTTGTGTGTCTTGGGAGTGTGGACTAGTAGAATGATCATGGGACAGGTAGTTAAGAGACCTAGAGTCTGGTTACAGCTGTGCCTCTGGCTTGCTGGGTGACAATGAGCAAATCATTTAACTTTCCAGAACTCAGTCTCCTTTTCTATACAAGGTAGGTTGGATGTATTGTGAGCCCCATGCAGTACAGGGGCAGTTTTTCACCTGCCAATCTTATATCAACCATGGAACCTAATTCATTGTAAGTACTTGATAAATGTCACAATAAAAAAAGAATAGTAACATGATTCTAAACCTGGAGCCCATAGAGACTGTGCGTGTGAAGAAACAGTTCTGTTTATCTGTGCAATGGGCCGGGGACCGGGGGTGGCGGGGGGGAGGAGGCAGAGGCACTGATCAAAGCATGAGTTTCATAATTTTTTTTTTCCCCATAGAATGAGGTTCCTGTAACATGAGACCACCAATCAGTAAATAAATCAATCATTTTTAATGAGCACTTACTCTGTGCAGAGCATGGTACTAAGCGCTTGGGAGTGTACAAAGTAGCATCCTTTCATTCAATCATATTTATTGAGCATTTACTGTATGGAGACCATGGTACTAAGCTCTTGGAAAGTACAATTGGGGAATGGTCAGAGACAATCCCTAACCAACAACGGGCTCACAGTCTGGAAGGGGGAGTTGATAGGCCTGGTCCTTGATCACAGGGAGCTTAAAGCCTAGTGGGGAAAGTCAGACATTAATGTAAATCAATGAATAAGCTACAGATATTTTCAAATGTGCTAACATGTGATAGGAGACCTCATTGTACCATTGAAAGAAGACTATCAAGCCAGCCCAGAAACTTAGGAAAGGAACTCTGATCATTTCTGTGATTCACTGTAATTACTTGCAATATTGATATTTTGGTATTTGACAAAATTTAACAGCCACTGTCAGTGTATAAATCAGAGATGACAACCATTCTGGCTAGTGAGCTATTCAGTGAATAGCTTGTTTGGACTTGTTTGGACTGGACACAGTAAAGAATGAGGAAGGGGGGAAAACTTTTAGAGACAGGAAACTGTAGTACCTCCACCCACAGCAGCCTTGGATTCCATCCCAGCCCCAGTGCAGTAAGCAAGCCCAACAATTCTGACAGTTGCTGGCTATGCTTGTAGCAGGCTTGAAGTCAGTTCAGAACTGCAGGGTAAGTCCACTTGTTTTTCCCCTTAATAAATGAACTGACCCATGGGTGAGTGCATCATTTGGGGTTGGAATGAGCCTCTAGGCTTTACTTGACCAATCCCATCATAAATTCTAACCACTGGACTTCAGCTTCTGTTACTATAAAAACATCAGTGTTGTGAATCTGGAAATACTCAATGGGCTGTGTTGCCAATTACCTCATTGACTTCCAGCGAGAATCGGGCTGAGAATATTTTGCATAGAAGTGAAAACACACACAAACGCAAACACACACAGACACACAGACACACAGATACACACACACGTTCCTCTGGAATGTTTGTAGGCATGAAGATGCAGTAGAAAACAGGATAAAACACAAACTAAATCCACCAAAAGAGAGGCATCCCATACAAGTCTTACCTCTGCTCTTCCGCCATTTGCCAAATCTGTTCAAGTTTCTGGGTAGTCACTTGGAGTAAAGCTTTAGTGTCCACTTCCAATCTTTTTCTCTTTGCACAAACAATCTTGCTAATATCAGCTACAGTGAAACAGTTATTAGTACCTCATATAGTGGTTGTTACATTCTATTACACGGAGGTTATGACACCCATTATAAATGAATCATCAATATTAGCATAGAGTGAATAAATGGGCACTGGCTCGACTGATTCGCAAAGCATGAACTTCCCATATCTGAACAGTTTTTTCAAAGAAAAGATTATTTCAGATGGATTGGAAATTGTTTTAACTTCAAGTATCTCTTTTCTAAAACTGGGACCAGTCTCTCATTTGTGATTTCCACTTCTCCCACCCTCTTCGACATTGCCCTTCTCCTTGGATTTGCTCCCTTTAGTCACCCCTCCCTCAGCCCCTCAGCACTTTATGTATATATCAGGAATTCATTTATTGATTGATATTGATGTCTGATTCTCCCTTTAGACTGTGATCTCGTTATGGACAGAGAACTTTTCTTACAACTCTATCATACTGTTATATTGAACTCTCCCAAGCACTTAGTTCAATGCTGTGCACACAGTAAGCCTTTAATTAGTATGACTGACTGATGGAGTGATTGGTTGTCACAAAAACAAGTTAGGTATAGTCCCAGACCAATATGGAACTCAAAATCTGACTTTGATCTAAGTTAATGAAGTTCAATGGGGACAAGAATCACCTAATGAAATACCTGACCACAGCTCAAGGTAAAGAAGAAGTAATCAATCACCAATCAATCAGTCTATCAGTGGAATTCATTGAGGGCTTACTCTGTGCAGAGCACTGTAGTAAGTCTTTAGGAGAAAACTATCAACCCAAATTAGCAGGCAAGTTAGCTACCTACAATGAGCTTTCAGTCTAGAGGGGAAAGCAGATTTATTTATTCATGTAAATTTATCATTTATTTTTATATATTTATCCACATAAATTTATGTTATATATTCTCAAAAAATATACATATAAATTAAACTCATTTATATAGTTTGTTATTTACTTATAGAATTAAATTAGTAATCTATAATATATCATTTAAAGACATTTACTTTAAGTGCTGTGGGATTGAGGGTGGGGTGAATTTCAAATGCCCAAAGATAAGAGGTTACTGATTAGGGACAGAGGCAAAGAAATTCCCAGTCATCCAGCCTTCCCACTGATCCATGGGATGCAGGAAAACATAGTTGACCACGAAGTCAAATCCTATATTCAGGAAGCACCCTTCTAGAGGTTTTCCGTTAATACAAACCTGTATGACAAGCAGGAGGCTACAGCAAGAACAGAATATGAAAGAACTGATTGGTTTCCCATTAGTAAGGGAGTAAGACAAGGACATAACTTCTCACCTTATCTAGTCATCCTTTAAACCAAATACCTAATGAGAGGAGCAACATTGGATGAAGAAGAATGGGGAGTAAAAATTGGAGGAAAGAATGTAAACAACCCTCATTATGCTGATGATACAACCCTACCTGCCAAAAGTGAAGAAGACTTGAACAGTTTTTTCACTGTTTAACTATAAAAGTTTTAACTAGTTAACTTTTAACTATAAAAGTTGCAGAACAGAGCAAAGAGATGGGCCTCTATATGAATGTCATGAAAACAAAGATCATGACTACTGGAAGTTTGAACACACTTGTGGTGGACGGAGAGGAGTTAGAAATACTTGACCATTTTTCTCTCCTGGGATCAATAATCAATAATCAAGGAAATAGTAGCCAGGAAATACACCAAAGATTAATGTTAGGAAGACTTGCTATGAAGACACTGGAAGAAGTCATGAAATGTGCTGATGTAACTACTGCCACAAAAATACAAATGGTCACCTCTATGGTATTTCCAGTGCCAATGTATGGATCGGGAATGCTGGACAGTGAAAAAGAGGATAGAAAGAATATCGATTCTTTTAAAATGTGGTGTTGGAGAAGGCTTCTGTGAATACCATGGACTGCCCAAAAGAGACACAAATGGCTTTTAGAACAAATTAAACCCAATTGATCTTTGGAAGGCCAAATGACTTGACTTAGGTTAGAATATTTGGGACACATCATTAAAAGGACTAATTCTCTGGAGAAGACACTAATGCTATGAAAAGTCTAGAGAAAACACGGAAGAGACAGGCCACAGCTAGATGGATAGAGACCATAACAATGATAACGGAAGAACCATTAGAAAGGTTGCGGTTTAAGGCAGCAAACAGGACGTTGTGGAGAAAGTATATCCATGGAGTCACTATGTATTGGAAAGGGCAGCAATTAATCATAATAATCATAATAATCGTATTGATAATAACCTTTCTAGATAGCCGTGCAGGTCCACCCCCAGACACACACTTAACCTCATGAATTCAGAAAAGACAAATGATTAAATCATATCTGTCTCTCATGACTTGGCCAGAATTCAATTCAAAACCTAAGAACACTTCAGTTTAAATCTGGACTTCTCAGTTCAATTGCTTCCATTGTAAAAGGCTAATTTCTCTCCTATGTATTTGTAAATACCAATTATTCTAATTTCAGAGGGTGCAGGAAACACAAAGTTGTCATTTTTGTATTTTTAAAAGGGGGTTTGTTAAGTGTTCATGATGTGAAAGGAACTGTACTTTGCGCTGAGGTAGTTACAAACTAAGCAGTTTGGACCCTTTCCCTGTCCCACATGGGATTCACGGGCTTAAGCCCCCTGTTTACAGATGAGGTAGCTCAAACTCAGAGAAGGGAAGGACCTTGCCCAAGGTCACCCAGCGGACAAGTGGCAGACCTGGAATTAGAACTCAGGTCCTTCTGATTCCCAGCCCCCTGCTCTATCCACTAGAGCACACCGCATCTCTGCTACACCACAGTGCTTGGCGTTTTTGCTTTCCTTAAATCAGGAGCCAGTTTTAACTTTCCTTTTAAATATTCATTACCATGTTCTAGTTTACTCCAAATTCTTCCTTGCTCCGTACTTTTCCACATCCCTTTTGTTTTTCACAAACTATCAGACACAGGGAGAACACTCAGAATTTGGTCTCTTGCTCACCAGATGAGTTTTAGAATCTTCCTAGTTTAGACAACCTTTGAGAAAAATTGTTAGGTGAATCCCTATACCTCTGGGCCTGGAAAGAGCATGGGCCTGGGAGTCAGAGGACATGGGTTCTAATCCCAGTTTCATCATGTGACTGCTGTGCAACTTTGGGCAAGTCACTTAACTTATCTCTGCCTCAGTTTTTCTTGTCTGCAAAATGGGCATTCAGATTCTGAGCCCCATGTGGGCCAGGAACTGTGCCCTACACGGTAAGTGCTTTACAAATACCACAAATTATTATCATCATCTTCACTGTCATTATCACTATTTTTCCTGTGTCACCACCCTCCCCAACCCCCTTCCATCTCTCCCTCCCCCACCACCCCTAAGGGGGAAGCAGGAGCAGATGCCTGGTTTTGTCCACATCTGACTATGTGGTAATCCACTATTTCTTTCTCAATCCCTCAAACCTGATGGAATGAGTTCAAGTGATTTATGGTGCCACCATCCTGGAGAATTAAGACTGTGACAATAGGCATTTATTTATTAATTTGATTTAGTTGGCATGAAATTCTGCCTGAGGGGAAATTGGCCAGCACTTATTCTGCTGGTGGCTTGCGAGACACGCTAAGGAAGAAATATTTTAGAGATAAAAAGATCATCATGAGTTAACTAAATACCTACCTATACATACCTCTGTCAAATAATCTGAGTACAGATTTCCCATGCTGACCCATCTGAAATCCCAATTGCCTTGATCACATCAACCTGTTAGCCACATCTGGAATGTACATATACACTTGCATTCATTTATTCCACTTTGGCCTAGATCTTTTATCAGTCATTCAAGCAACGGTATTAATTGAGCTCCTACTATGTGCAGAACCCTGTACTAAGGACCTGGGAGAGTACAAACTGCAACAAAATTAGGAAACATGATTTCTGCCCATAATGAGGTTACATTTGAGAGAGGCAGACAGACATTGAGATGAATAAATAAGCCATTTATAATGCAAAATTTAAAGACATGTTCATAAGTGTGGTGGTGGGGTGATGGGAGCCAGGGCATGGAGATTATCAATTCAACTATGCCCTGACTCTTACACCCATGGTATATAGAGAAGCAGCGTGGCTCAGTGGAAAGAGCATGGGCTTTGGAGTCAGAGGTCATGAGTTCGAATCCCAGCTCTGCCACTTGTCAGCTGTGTGACTGTGGGCAAGTCACTTAACTTCTCTGGGCCTCAGTTACCCCATCTGTAAAATGGTGATTAAGACTGTGAGCCCCATGTGGGACAACCTGATTCCCCCGTGTCTCCCCCAGTGCTTAGAACAGTGCTCTGCACATAGTAAGCGCTTAACAAATACCAACATTATTATTATTATTATTATATACTAAAAGCTGAGTTTGTTTTCTTTCAGGTCACCCATTGTTTTGTGCTGTTCTAATCTCCTCGCCTTCTTGACTTCCTCTGGTGATGCTTTCCAGTCCCCATTTCTTGAAACACTCTGAGGTTTTAGTTTTGCTTACATGACACTAATATGGCTCGCTACCTACCTTTTGATTACTTCTGGGTTTCATTTTCTGGTTCATATTCTGCCTCACTGTTTAACCAGTGGCACCTCGCAAGACCCGGTACTGATTCTACACCAGTTTCTTCTCACAGAGTTGATCTACATGGCTACATGACCTCTGTGAGGACAACTCACAGATCCAAGTACAACTAGGCAGAGGATTTGGGCCAAAAGAAGAGTGAAAGCTGGGAAATAAAAGCAGATAAATAGAGAAAGTAGGTGGAGACCATCAAAACCAATAGTAAGATTTTTGGTTTGACACCGAGGGAGATAGGCAATCACTGTAGGGGCTTGGGGAGGAGCTAGACCACTGTGTGCTGAATAACATTTGCAGAAGGCAATCTGGACAGCAGCCTGGGGTACAGTCAGGAAAGGGAGAGAGACTGCAGGCAGGGAGGAGACCAGAGAGACTGATATAGTAGTCTTATTATGATAAAAGGAATGTTTGAACCAGGTTTTTGGCTGATTGAATAGACAGGAAGGATGTAAGCGGTTAGTTGTATGTTAGAGGAGGATGCCAGTGGGAGTCACGAACGAACACCAAGAGTGCAGGTTTTACCTAATGGGAGGATGGTGGTGGTCACAACCGAGATGGGAGAGGTGGGAGAAAAGGAAAATGTAGAGTTAAGATTAGAAGTTCAGTTTGAGGTGTCTTTAGGCTATCCAAGTGGAGATATCCTGAAGACAGGAGGAATATATAAGATTGGTGAGAGGGCAGGAGTGGAGAGAGAAAAATAGAGGGAGAGAGACTTGGAATTCCTCTACCCAGAGGTGATTGCTCAAAGACTGTGAGTGGATGAGCTCCCCACAAGAGATTAGCTGTAAAGGGAAATAAATAATTTGGCCTAGGGGACCAAGTACCTAATTTCAAATTTTATTTTGCATTCTCAAATCCTTGTAAATGCTCCGTACATGACAGTCACCAGTAATTACTTATGGAAATGAGTTTCTAACGCCAATGCAAACTGTATGGCAGATTGGCTACCAAGGTATAGATATTTGAGTAACTGTGGTAGTGGTAGTACCAAGCTACTTAGAATACAGTGTTCTGCATAATGAATACTCAATATCACTGGTTGATCCATTCTTCGATGGGGTGTTTCACCAACCGCACCTTCCGGCCGCCGGCTTTCCTTCCCAAGCGCTTAATATAGTGCACTGCGAACAGTGAATTCTCAGCCACTGTCAATGATGAACTGTCAAGTGTTATTAGCTCTTCCTCTGAGATCTGTGGTACTCTCTCTTGCTGGACCCGGCATCTTACTCAATGCACTTCTCTTTGCTTATATTAGCTAATTAATAGTTTGCCTACAAACTAATTGTAACTGTTCAACCGCAGTTAATTCCCCTCTAGAGTGGTCCAGAATTGCTGGTACACTAATCAATCCATCAAATAGCATGAGGCAGAGCTGCAGGAGAGGGTTTCCAGTGCTTTAAACCATACTTTAGAAAGTTGCTCTCTTGTGATTTCCCAAGTCCCTTGAACTACCAAGGAAAAGCTTCTGGAATTTTACCCCATGGTGAAGGAAGCCATAGCAAGCTAATCCTCTTTTGTCCCATAATTTTTCTGGACAGTAGCTCCTTGTGGGCAGGGAACAAGTCTGCCAACTCTCCTTTATCATAATCTCTCAGGGGCTTGGTTCAGTGCTCTGCACACGGAAAGCACAGTAAGCATAAATACCACTGATTGACTGACTGATTGATTGATCCACAGAGTTCAGTTTTGCTAATTGTACTTTGGCTAAATGTCAGTACCTGAGGAGGGGCTAATTTTCACAATTGGGAAGAGTAAATCAATCAACCAATAAAACAATCAATATCAATCAATCAATCAATCAACAGCACTGTGTGCACAGCACTGTACTAAGTACTTGGGAGAGTGCAGTATGAAGGAGTTGGTAGGCACATTCTTTGCCCACGTGGAGCTTACTATTTAGCCAGGGAGACAGGCATTAAAAGAAATAATATCGGGTATAGATATAAATGTTATGGAGTTGAGGGTGCAAATCCAAGTGCAAAAGCAACCCAGAAGGGAGTGGGAGCCTAATCAGGAAGGCCCCTTGGAGGAGATGTGTGTCTTTAATATGCTTTTCAAGGTGGGGAGAGGCATCATTCGTCAGCTATGAAGAGACAGGTCGTTCCAGATCAGAGACAGGAAGTGAACGATGGTCGGCGGTGAGGGAGGCAAGATCAAGGTACACGGAGTAGGTTGGCAGTAAAGGAGCAAAGTGTGCAGACTGGGTCGTCATAGGAAAACAAGGAGGTAAGGTAGGAGGGGGCAAGATTGAGTGCTTTAAAGCAGATGATGGTAAGGAGGTTCTGCTCAGGGCGGAGGTTGATGGGCAACCCCTGGAACTTTTTGAGAGGTAGAGAAACAAGGACTCATCATTTCTGAGAAAGAATGATCCGGCCAACAGAGGCAAGTAAAGACTGGAGTGGGGAGAGGCAGAAGGCAGGGAGGTCAACAATTACTGACTGTTGCAGTAATCAAGGCAGGAGAGAGTAAGTGCTTTGATGAACATGGTATCGGTTTGTATGGAGTGGAGAGGAAAGGGCAGAGTTTAGTGATGCTGTGAAAGGCATTTGGACACGGAATTGCCTCATCCCGATACTTAGGAGGAAATTAAAATTAAATTAGGAACCAAATAATATCCTGGAGAAGGAGAAGGAAGGGTGAAAATGGGTTTCAAAGCAGGTGGAGAAGTTATTCCATTAATAATAATAATGTTGGTATTTGTTAAGCGCTTACGATGTGCCGAGCACTGTTCTAAGCGCTGGGGTAGACATAGGGGAATCAGGTGGTCCCACGTGGGGCTCACAGTCTTAATCCCCATTTTACAGATGAGGGAACTGAGGCCCCCCGAGAAGTTAAGTGACTTGCCCACAGTCACACAGCCGACAAGTGGCAGAGCTGGGATTCGAACTCATGAGCCCTGACTCCAAAGCCCGTGCTCTTTCCACTGAGCCACGCTGCGTCTCGACTTTAAGTTCCCATTAAGACTGGGAACTGAGAAAAGGATAGTGTGGTGAGGAAGGGAAGGGGCTTTAAGTCAGTGTGAGCATATTGTAGGCAATCCTTGACAGAGTGCAGTAGAAGAAAAGTCTATTTTAAGTAACCCGCTAACTTTCTCTTCCTTCTCTCCTCCTCGCCTTACTTTTCTTTTGTTATATTGCTCCCTTTATTGGTAAACTTCATTCTCTCCTATCATAGCCCCTCCCCTCCTTTTGGGTCACAAAAACTATTCAAAGAACGAGGCAGTTATGCAAGGAGATAAGTAATAATGGGTAAGGAGTAAATAGAGAAGAAGTGTGCTGTGGATTAAGGTGGCAGACTGAAGTGTCTGTAGGGTTAATTAGAGGAAATTTTTGGCTAAGTACATAGAAACCTCCTCGATGGGGAAGATAACAATATGGTACCCAGAGTTAAATTCTCAGATTTAATCATCTCTCCCAAGGGGAACTGGGCTCCCCACCATCTTAAGGTCAAACGCTATCCTGTGACTGCCCAAATCAGCGAAGCAGAACTCGGAAGAGGGGGCGTGGCACCGCCGCCTGCAACTGAAACTACTAGTTTGACAGGCCAGGCTAGGAATACGGAAGGTGTCCCTCACCCTCTTGTCAATCAAATAAATTACTGAGGAATGTGAGGGCAGAGAATGGACAGGCCGAGGCCAGAAGCTGGAAAAGCCTGGAAGCACAGGCAATAAATAGCTTTGTCCTCTGACCATCAGGGTAGCGGGTCGAGCCTTTGGCTTCCGGCTGCATGTCACCTCTTCCCGGATCGTGGGATCCCCGCTCTGCCCACACCAAGTGAGGAGCTGTGGGATGGCTAACTGCCTGCTGAACGCTCATGAATTCCTCACGAGTGGGAAGCGTTCATGGGTGGGAGCTAGGTGCTTTGCTGCGCGCGAGTAATGCATAAGCATATTCCTCCGATTAGGGAAGCTCCAACATAACTAAATAATTGGATTTCTTTTGAAACAAAAGTTCAATTCCCCACCTTCAAATAATTAAATAATCATATCCTTCTTGAAAGGGAAGTTCTATTTGTGTGGAATAAATTTTGTATCTATTCAGCCCTTGATTACGGCTTCTTTCTCTTGCCATGCCGATTAACAAAACCGTGCCCATATGAAAGCTAACATCATCCCAGGTCTCGGGTGATAACAGAAGAGTCTCTAATTAGGGCTGAAAAGAAGCCCAATGGGAGTTTCTCTGCCTATTAGATTTCTCAAACTAATCTTGTCTTCCTCCTCCTTAACATCCCTGCCCCTTTTTCCCATCTGCGCTAAGAATTAATAGTTGATGCCAATCGAGTGGAAGGCATCTTCTTCTTGAGGAAGAAAAAAGTACCACTGTACTTCAAGGCGTCCTTCTAGTGCCGTTAAGCCACCTGCCTGATGGAATAGAACTTCCCTGCCTGGTTGCCATTGCTGAGGAAGGATGAGAGATGAGTATTGTTGGGAGGGAAGTGACAACTTTTTTGGTGCTGTCATTTTGGTTATGATATTTGTTAAGCGCCTATTGTGTGCGAGGCCCTGTGCTATGTGCTGGGGTGGATACAAGCAAGTCTGGTTGGACAGTTCCTGTCTCTCAAGTGGCTCACAGTTGTAGCCCTCACAGTTACAGCTGAGGTAACTGAGACACAGTGAGATTAGACAAGTTGGCCAAGGACACACAGCAGACAAATAGCGGGGATGAGAAAACCCAGATCCTTCTGACACCCACGGCCGTACTCTATCCATTAGAACACTAGGTCATATCTCTACTCTGCTCTTGCCAGAAGCACACAGAGTGTGGGCATGTTCCTGAAATTTTAAGTGGGCATTTAAGTCACATCTCTCGGAGGCACCAACTTCCCATCTTGAGTAAAAGGGGAATATCTTTGAATGAGTTTTAGAATGGGCTGATCAACAGCTCACAGTCAAGGACTAGATTGAGCCCTGATTAGAAATTCTCAGTTCTTTTCAGCCTTGTTTCAAAGTTCTCAGGGCTTTTCAGACTCCTGCCTCTTGTTGGTGAGAAGACCCACTGATAACTGACATCAACAGAAAGTGATGCTCAGTTTCTCTACAGTGAGAATATTGGGAAAGTTGGGCTCTGCCTGGAGCGGTGAGAAGTCTGAGGATCTATCCCTCGCAGAAGTAATACCCAGCTATTTTTGTGCTCTTGCTGAGAATGTCACGTGGGATTATTATTATCATTAACAGCATCATCATCATCATCATCATCATCATCATCATCATTATTATTATTATACCACATACTTCAGCTTCTCAGCCCCTGGACTGTGAGTAAGGGACTCTAAGGGATATGGGACTGTGTCTGTACCAATAGCTTCTTACTTTTACCACTTGTCCTCTAAGTGCCTATATTACCCCTACCTCTATTTACGGGGGAAATTGAAGCTGAAAGTCCAGACTCAAATGTGTGGAAGAAAACAACAAAGGCCTCATTGCCACAGCTGGAAACTCATGGGTGCAAGTGCCCAACAGAGTTGACACCTATGGCCTCTCTGTCACGTTGCTCTACATATTCAAAGTAGTGCTCCTCTCAATAATCACCTACTGGGGACTTTGCTGCCATCACAGCTATTAAGCTGCCTGGACCATGCGTTCACCTATAACCAGTCCTATAACTCAGCCCTGTGACTGTAAGAATGGTAGCCTTTCTCTTCTTCGGCATATCACCAACTTCAGGGTGACAGGCACAGCAAACAGCTCAGCATCAGTTAAAAAGTTGTATAAATTTATATTCTAAGTTTGGTACTTTTTATTCTGAGGTTACCCATTTCAAATTTTATTGACTGCACAAAGCTTACCCAAAAGCCATTTTAAAAAGCAAAACAAAAGAAAAGGTAAGAGTTGAAAACATACCTTTAAATCTTTCCAGGATAGTTTGGACATCTCTGTTCAAAGAATCATATATTCAGAGTGGTAAATATTTGGAAATAAAAGAGCCACACTGCCACATCTTGGAAGAAATATACCATATGAGTGTTCTACACTATTTTACTATCTGCCAAAGTGGATATTATTGCTTATTGCTTAACCGGAAGCACAAACTTGTCGAACCACATTACCCCATGTCTTCCTCATCTGTTTCATGAGAATTCCTTAAAGGCCTTTTCATCCCTCGCTTTTCAGATCTGGAAGACTCTCCTACAGAAAGAACACAAAGTAATTTGATGATTTTCACTGTCAGCTCCTCTATCCCTTGAAATATCTGAAAAACTGTCAAGTGGAAAAAAATTAAGTTGCTTAGAGGCTTTACAGTATTTAAAGAGGGAGTACAACTGTTAACATGAAACATTAATTCTAAGTAGCATTTCTTAAGAGTCTTGTCTTCTCAAGAGGATTCTTGAAATTTTCAGTCTTTATATTACTTTTTTTCCTGGATGGGGCCAGCAGAATGCTTTTGTTGTTGGTTTTTTGGCTAAACAGCAGTACTATCCCAAATGGCAAGTTCCAAAATTTACTTTGAAAAGTAATTTTCTTTCAGGATCTTGGTGCAAGAATTTCACCGTTTTTTTCTAGCTGGTCTTTCAATTTTCATAATATTATAAGTTGAAGAAATTCAAGAAAAAACTTATCGCTAGCAAAACCTCACTTATCCTGTGAAAACTAATCATGGTTGACATCACACTCTATTCTGCCCTCAAACCCTGAGAATTGTAGTGGCCCATGAAATATATTTTGCATACATTTTGAATAAATAGTCAACAATCCAAGCGGTTTGTCAGAGTGAGAAATGTAAAATCCATCTCCTCTCACTTAGGGCTTCTCTGCAATCTAGAGATTTATGCAGTGTGGCCCGCCTTTGCCTAGCCCAGTACTGTCTCACCCCTTGTGTCCAGGTGGCCAACCCCCAGAAATCTGGGTTCACTTCTGGGATTCCCTACTATGTTTGACCAGTTGCCACTGAGGTTGTTGGGAGTTGTTCTATGAAACAGTACAGAGACGGTCACCACACCATGGTTTACCATTCACCCCAAATTAAGATCTCTTCCCCACAAAGACCTCCGAAATTTTAACCCCATCCAAATTTCTCAATTCATCATGCGATTTTTCCAAACTACCTTCTCTTGAAGGCCAAATTGATGCCCTCAACACCACCTCTGTACTGAACTCAACCCACTCGTTCTCCTAACCTCTTGCCAACCTCGTGCCACTAACACACAGCCTTTGATTACCTCCACAGTCTGCCTCCTTCGTTCTTGGGCACGAGTTGCGGGGCATCGCTGAGGAAATCTAGAAATCAGGCTGATCTCTTTAACTTCCGCTTTAAGCTTATGTTTTAAGTCTGCCTTCTCCTCCGCCCGGAAGAATTATTTTTTCATTCTAATTGACACCCATGTCCACTGCTTTTGCCAGTTGTTTGAGATGTTTAACTGCCTCCTCAAACCCCTTGTCACCTTGGCCTCCTCCATCTCTTGCACTAATGATCTGACCACTGACTTTTTTGAAAGAATCAAAAACTATCTGGCGTGATCGCTCTGAAGTCTCCCCTCACCCTCCTCAACCCCTTCCACTTCCTTCAATTCTCCCCAACTCTCCCAGCAGTTCCCCAAGAGGAACTGCCTGCCTTCTCTCAAAATTCAACACTTCTACATCAACATGCGACCCCATCCTTTGCACCCTCTCCAAGACTTGCCCCCTCCTTTCTTCCCTCCCTAACCTCCATCTTCAACTGTGTACTCTCCAACGACCTCTTCCCCACTGCTTCCAAACATGCCCTGGTCTCCCTATCCTGAAAAAATAAAACCCTCCTTTGGTCCCATGGCTCCCTCCACTTACTGTCCATCTTTCTCCTACCATTCTTATCCAAAGCTCTTGAGCTATCTGTTACATACTCTGTCTCAAGCTTCTCTCCTCTTTTCTCCCTGCTATCCAGCAACCCAAAGCAAACTAATGACAAGAGCAGTAATTTAAGCATCCACCTACATAGTTTTTTTGGCTTGCTCTTTAATTCGCACCCATTGCTATTGTTGTTGATCCTCTACAATCTGGCTTCCATCTCCATCACTCCCAGAAACTGTCCTCTAAAAGGTCAACACACCATCTCTTTTCTTGCCTCTACTGCCATTCTAATCCTCCTCGCCTTCTCTAACTGCCTTTGACCACTGTGACCACCCACTTTCTTGGTTGATGAGAGTCAGAGCAAGGCCCTGCAGAATAGATTGGCAATTAGAGGAATGATGTGTGTGATTATAATGGGAGGGGAACAAAGTTGGGTGGGGGCAAATAGCTGATCAAGTGTTTTGAAGGCAATAGTGAGGAGTGGCCTAGTCAAAAGAGCATGGGCCTGGGAGTTGGAAGACATAAATTCTAATCCTGGCTCTGCCAATTGGTTGCGGCACAACCTTGGGTAAGTCACTTCACTTCTCAGTGACTCAATTTCCTCAGTTTTAGAGTGGGGATTCAATATCGGTTCTCCTTCATACTTAAACTGTAATCCCAAATGGTTCAGGGACACAGCCCAACCTGATTAACCTGTTTCTTCTTCACAGTTTTTAAAAAAAGTCTTATTATCATTAGCAGCAGCAGCAGCATTATTATTATTACTAATAGTATTGTTATCATTAATTATAGCAACATTAATAATGATGATGATAATAATAATAATGCCATTACATTGGGTGGAGGGCTTGGCTAGGCAACGATTGGAGGGCTTTGAGTGTGGAGACGTGCAGACTCATTTATTTTTTTCTAAGTGATCTGGGCAGCGGGCTGAAGACTGGACTGGGGAGGGATGAGGCTGGAGGCAGGGTAGTCCTCA
>NW_024396710.1:0-25347 GCF_004115215.2 Ornithorhynchus anatinus | reverse complement strand
TTTAGGGTAACAGGGTCAGAGTTAATTGAGTTTAGGTTAGGGTTAGCATTAGGACTAGGGGAAGGCCCAGGGCTAAATTTACAACTTGAGTTAAAGTTAGGTTTAAATTTAGATTTAGGGCTAGGCCGAGGGTTACTGTTGGAACTAGGCTAGGATTAGGGCTAAGGTTAAGGCTGAAGGCTAAGAATAAGGGTGAGAGCTTAATTTAAGGGTGAGGGCTAGGCTTGGTGTTAGGGTGAGGGTTAGAGTTAGAGTTAGGATCAGGTTTAAGATTTTGTTTAGCCTTGTGGTTGGGATTAAGTTTAGGTTTAAGGCTAGAATTATGGTTAGGGTTAGGTTAGAGTTAGTGTTATTGTAATGGCTACTGCTAAACCTGAGGCTTGGATTATTTTTGGAGTTAGAATAAACATCAGGATTTTCATTATGGTGAGGTTTAGGGTTAGGTTTAAGGATAGGGTTAGGCCTAGGGCTATGGTGAGGGTTAGGGCTACCGATAGGATGAGGTTTAGGGATATGGTTAGTTTTTGGATTAGGGTTAAGAGTAAACCTAGGATTAAGATTAAAATTAGGGTTAGAGTTAGGTATAGGGATATAGATAGGGCTAAATTTAGAGGTAGGTTTAGGATTAGATTTAGAGTGGGGGCTAGGGTTAGCGCTAGATTTAGAGACAGGGTTAGGTTTAGGGTTAACCCTCATCTTCCCCATAACCCTAAAACCACACTTAACCCCAGCCCTCAACCTAATCACATCCCTGACCCTAACCCTATTGCTAACCCAAGCCCATCCATAATCCTAACCCTAGACTTTTTGCTAATCCTAAACATTACCTTAACCCAAAACCTAACCATAACCCTGACCCTGACCCTAACCCTAGGTGTAGCCCTAGCCCTAACCCTAATCCTAGCACTAACCCTAACACTAATCCTAAACTTATCCCTAGCTCTAGGCCTAGTCCTAACCCTTCCGCTAACACTAGCTCTAGGCCTAGATGTAACCTTAACCCTACTCCTAATCCTAACTCTCACTCTAACCCTAACCTTGACACTAGATCTAGCCCTAAACCTCATGCTACCCTAATGCTAGCAGAGTGCTAACTCTAACCCTAACCCTAACACTAACCCAAACTTTAATCCTAACCCAAACCTAAACCTAAACCCTGTCCTAATGCCACCCCTAACTTTAAATTTAAATCTAGCCCTAACCCTATTCCTAAAACATGCCACAACCCAAGTCCTATCCCTAACCCTAGCCCTAACACTAACCCTAACCCTAACCCTAGTTTTAGTAATAGACATTAACACTAACCCTAATTCCATCCCCAACACTAACAACAAATTTAACAGTAGCCCTAATCCTAACCCTAACCCTTACCCTAACTTTAAAACTAACTCTAACCTTAACCTTAACCCTAGCCCTAGACCTATACTTACACCTAATCCTAATCCAACCCTTACAGAAGCCCTAGCTTTACACCTACCCAAACACTAACCCTAAACCTCACCCTAACACTAGGTTTTACTCTTACCGGAGCCCTATCCCAAACCATAACACTACCTCTAATCCTAATCCTAACTCTAACCCTAATACTGGCCCTAACCCTAAAGGTTACCGTAACCCTAACCCATTCCCTAATCCTAAATTTAACCCTATCACTGATCCTAATCCTAACTTTTACCTTAATCTTAATCTTAACCCCAAACCTAACCCAAAAACTAACCCTAAAAGGAATTCCAACCTTAGCCCTAACCCTAGCATTAACCCTAAATCTTCAGGGCTGTGGAATCATGACTGGGGCTCCGTGTCAGGGGGAACTATCAGTCCCACGAATTTCACTCATCTATATCTTCCAGGGGAACAAATTGCCCTAATAATAATGATGGCATTTGTGAAGCGCTTACTATGTGCCAAGCATTGAGGTAGATACAAGATAATCAGGTTGCCCCTCATGGGAGTCACAGTCTTAATTCCCATTTTACAGATGAGGTAACTGAGGCACTGAGAAGTCAAGTGACTTGCCCAAAGTCACGCAGCTGACAGGTGGAGGAGCCAGGATTAGAACCCACCACCTCTGACTCCCTCTTTCCACTAAGCCACGCCGTGCTAATCCTGGCCATACTTAACCCTTACTCTACCTCTAACCCTAACCCTAACCCTAATAATGATAATAATCATAATTATGGTATTTGATAAGTGCCTACTATGTGCCAAGCACTGTTCTAAGCGCTGGGGTGATCAAACCCTCACTCTAACCCTACATTTTACCATAAATCTAACCCTAACCTTAACCTTAATTCTAACTCTAACCCTAACCCTAGCTCTAGCCCTCCCCAAACCTAAAATTAATCCTAACACTAACCCCAAATCCTAACCTTATCCATAGCTTTAATCCTAACCCTAACTCTTTTGAGCTAACTGTAACTCTAAGATAAAACCTAACCCTAACGTTAAAACCCTAACCCTAATCTAACCATAAACCTAACTATATGAGTTATCCTAAACCTAACTCTGTGTTTAGGCCTAGCCTTAACCCTAACCAATTTACCCAAACCATAACACTAACCCAACTTGCCCAAACCTTAACCCAAATCCTAAAGGTAACTTTAATCCTAAACCTAAATCTAATCCTAACCCTAAAAACTAACCCTATTCATTGTAACCCTATCCCCAGCCCTAACTGTAACACTAACCCTAAACCTGGCCCTAACACTAAACTTAATCCTAACCCTCATCCTAACCCTAACCCTAGCACAAACCTTAAGCCGACTCCAAACCCTAAACCTACACCACATCAATTCCTAATTCTAACTTTAGGCCTAACACTAATCCTAACCCTAACATTCACCCTAGGCCTAGCGATAAATCTAACAGTAACCTTAACCCAACCCTAACTCTAGCTCAAGCCTTAACCCTAACCCTAACTCTAACTCTAACCCTAACCTGAACCATAACCCTAAAACTTGGCCATAACTCTACCCTAACACTATCTTTAGCCCTAGACCTAATCCTAGCCCTCAACACTATCCCTAATTCTAACCCCAAACTTAAGCATAGCCCTAATCCTAAACCTAACCCATACCCTAAACCTAACCCTAACTCTAACCTTAACCTAACCTTAGCCTTTAGCCCTATGCCTAGACCTACACCCAGCTCTTACAGGAGCTCTAGCCTAACTCTGACCTGAACACTAACTCGAACAAAAAATGTAACCTTTAACCTAACTCTAATCTTAAACCCAATCTATCGCTAAACATAGCCCTAACTCTGAGCCTAAACCAAAACCTAATTCTAACACAAATGCTATCCCCCAACCTAGCCCTACTGCTACGCTAATCCTAAACTTAACCTTAATCCTAATCCTAGCTCTAACTCCAAATCCAACCCTAACCCTAACCCTAATCTTAGTCCAAGGCCTAGCCCTACTTCTTACCCTAACCTAGCCCTAACACAAATCCTAAATTGAACTTTTCACTCTTTTAGGAGCCCAAAGCACTAAAACGAACCCAAACTCTAACCATAATCTAACTCTAACCTAAACCCCAAATTAAACCCAAAAACTAACTTGAAATCTAAACCTAGGCCCAGAATAGCCTAGCCTTGGCCTAGGCCTAGAACTAGCCTTAACTCTCACCCTAACGCTTAACCCTAGCCCTAAACCTATTCCTAATTGTAACCCTAACCCTAGCCCTAACCTTAAACCTAAATCCAATCCTGTCATCCTAAACCTAACTTGAACCCCAGGTTTAATAACATTTCTAACACTAACTCTAATTAACTCTTACATTAGCCCTAACCCCAAATCTAACCTGAACCTTAGAAATGACTCTAACGCTACACCCTAGGTGCAAAGATGATGTGCTGAGCAGTTTAAGCTATCTCAAAATGACTCTATTGCCTCTAGGCAATAATGTTGTGGGGATTTAGATTTTATCTATACTCTACTAGTAGTGAGGCGGGTGTTAAAGTCTTCCCACCAGTCACCACTGTTTAATGAGATACGTGCACTGAAACCCAGCGTTGGAACCTGTTTGGGGCAAATTGCTAAATGAACTCAACTTAAAATTAGCCAACTAGTAATACAGTAACATAAGTTATCTACACTGATCCTTGCGCTGAAGTGTGCAGCCCGTCAGGAGTCTAGTCTTCTGCATGTGTCATTTTTCTTCTATCCTGCTGAACAGGCAAGTTAAGTGAATGTATGTTTTCTGTTCATTCTGTCAAATGGGCAACTCCCAAGAGAGCACACTGGTTGCAGTAAAAAATTGTCACTATCCATGTTCAGGTTTTCTTTTATACTACATGTTGGGTTATGAGACTGCACATAGATGCAAGGATGTTGTGGGGAGCAGTTTAGGGCATTATCTCAAATCATCTATATTATGTTCTATGAAGCTTATCCCAGTCACACTGTGTTGACCTACATGTTCTCTACGCTCTGCTTATAGTGCGACAGGGAGTTTCAGTCCAAACACTAGTCACCACTCTAGCTTGGGGCTTGCTCTGGAGCCCATTTGTCATGATTTCCAACTGAACTCTTCTGGAAACTTCAATTTTTTTTTCCCATATACTATTGTACTACAGTAACAGAAGATATTTCCATTGATCCTGGCACTACACTGCATTATGATATTACTACTGTACCACTGTACCACTATAATCAAGAGTCTAGTTTTCAGGATGGGCTGTTTTTTTCTATCCTATTAGGTAGGCAAGTTAGGTGAATGTGGGTTTCTGTCCATTTTGTCACACAGACTGCCTTCACAGAGAGCACTACCCATCTCATGGTTTTCTCTTTGACTGTACATTGGGATATAAGAGCGCACATAGGTGCTGAGCAGTTTAGGCTGTTATCTCAAAATTTGTATATTGCCTTCTAGGAAGCTCAGCCCAGTGACTATGACCTATATGTTGTCTATATTCTGCTGAGAGGATGACATGGTGTTTGAGTGCAAAGACCACTGATCAGGCTCTAGCAAGTCACTAGCAAGGCATGAATTGTTAAATGAACTCAACTTGAAATTTCAAATGTTCAGTACCATGTACGATAGTAATACAGTAACAGAAGGTATCTACATCGTCCTTTCACCACAGTCTACAGCCTATCTAAAGTGTAGTCATCTGCGTGTGCCATTTTTTCATAACCTGCTAAGTAGGCAAGTCAAGTGATTGTGCTTCCATCCATTCTTTCCAATGGACTGCCTTCACAGAGACTAGACCTGACACCATAAAGCATTTTATCACTATTTCATTCAAGGTTTTCCCTTTCAGTATGTATTGGGATATGAGTGCACATAGGTGTAGGGATGTTGTGTTGAGCACCTATATCGCCTTCTAGGAAGTTTACCCCAATAACTGTGGGTGGACCTATATGTTGTCTATACTTTGCTTATAATGTGGCATGGTGTTTAAGTCTTAACAGCAGTCACCACTGTCTAGCAAGTGACTTGCGTTGAAACCTGAGGTAGAGTGCTTTAAAGACAATAGTGAGGAGTTTTTGTTTGATACAGGGGTGGATGGGCAACCACTGGAGATTTTAGAGGAGCGGGGTGAAATGCCCTGAGTGGTTTTGTAAAAATCTGATATGGGCAGCATAGTGAAGTATGGACTGGAGGGGCGAGGGACAGGAGGCTGAAAGATCAACAAGGAGGCTGATGCAGTAATCCAGGCGGGTTAGGATGAGTAACTGTATTAACATGGTAGTAGTTTGGATAGAGAGGAAAGGGAGGATTTTAGTGATAGTGTGAAGGTGGGACCGACAGGATTGAGTGGTGAATTGAATATGTGGGTTGAATGAGAGAGAGGATTCAAGGATAATGCCAAGATTATGGGCTTTTGATACAGGCTGATTCTTGTAGCCATCATCTTGTGGCTGCCCCCGGTCCCACCTCCAACTTCTTTAACCATTTTGATGCCTTCCTCACCTTCTCTCCTTTTCATGCCCACTTTGATCCTCGGACACTGAAACATCCACATGGATGTACCCAGTGACTCCTCTGCCGCCCGCCTTCTATCACTCCTTGATTCCGCCAACCTCCTGCTCCACCGCACTTGGCCTACTCACCAACTTGGTCACACTCTCGATCTCATCATCTCTAACGGTTGCACTATTTCCACACTCACCAACTCTGAACTCTCTCTCTCTGACCATAACCTTCTAACCTGCCTCCTCTCTCACACTCCCCGCTGCCCAAAATCTGTATTACACCCTCACAGAAACCTCCGCTCTCTCCGAGTGCATTCATTCATTCATTCAATATAATTTATTGAGTGTGTTACTGTGTGCAGAGCACTGTACTAAGCGCTTGGAAAGTACAATTCAGCAACAGATAGAGACAATCCCTACCCAACTAGTGGCTCACAGTCTAGAAGGGGGAGACTGACAACAGAACAAAACAAATAGTCACTGTACTAAGCTCTTGGGAGAGTACAATGTTACAGAGTTGGTAGATACTTGACTTTCTCTGCCTACAAGGAGCTTACGGTCTAGAGGGGAAGGCGGGAGTTAAAACCACTATGTACAAAAGTGCTGTGGGGCTGAAGGTGGGGTGAGTAAAGGGTGTAAGTCCAAGTACGAGGGTAACACAGAAGGGAGAGGGAGTAGGGGAAACGAGGGCTTAGTTGGGGGAGATCTCTTGGAGATGTGATTTTAATAAGTTTTTGAAGGTGAGGAGAGTGATGGTCTGCAGGATATGAAGGGGGAGGACGTTCCAGGTCAGAAGCAGGATATGGGCGAGAGGTTGGCTGCAACATAGATGAGACCGAGGTACAGTGAAGAGCTTGGCATTAGAGGAGTGAAGTGTATAGGCTGGAGTGTAGTAGGAAATCAGCAAGGTAAGATAGGAGGGGGCAAGGAGATTGAGTGCTTTAAAGTCAATGGTGGGGAGCTTCTGCTTGATGCAGAGGTAAATGGGCAAGAAACAAGAGGTTGCTGAGAAGTCGGGATACACAGGCTGAATGCTTTTGCTGGAAAATGATGTGGGCAGCAGAGTGAAATATAGGCCGGAGTGTGGAGAGACCGGAGACAGGGAGGCCTGCAAGGAGACTGCTACAGTAGTCAAGGCTTTGCTTCGGGCTCCCTTGGCTTCCTCAGACACTTTTCTCTAACACTGCTCCCGGTTCCCTATACGTGTTTTCTCACTCTCCTAAAGAATGAAAGAGAAGTGAGAGAGGATAGCACATCACACCCTACTTTGTCTCCCTACCCACTCTTGTTGACCAAATAGATGCTCTCAACTCCACCCTCTCTACTCAGCTCAACTCACTCACTTCCTTAGTCCTTTGTTGATTTCGCCCCACTTACCCACAGCCTTGTCCACCTCCTTCGCTCTTATGCTCGAGCTGCTGATTGCTGCTAGCCGAAGTCTAATCACCAGGCCAAACTTGTTCACTTTAAGTTTATCCTTTCTTGCCTTAACCCTGCCATCTCCTCTGCCAGGCAAAACTACTTCTCTTCCCTTAATGACATCAATGCCCATCATCCCCATCAGCTGTTCCAGACATTAAACTCCCTCCTCAGGCCCCCAGGTCCTTCCTCTCCTCCTTCTCTCACCCACAATGATCTGGCCACCTACTTCATTAGGAAAATTAACACCATCAGGTCTGAGCTCCCCCAAGTCACCCCCACCACTTCTCCATCACCCCTGCTCTTGATCCCCTCCTCTACTTTCCCATCCTTCCCAGTAGTATCTTCAGAGGAGATCTCCTCCCTCCTCTCAAGTGCCACCCCCTCCATTATTAGAGCTTCTGAACTCATTCCCTCTCACCTTATAAAAACTCTCACCCCTTCCCTCCTCCCTGCCTTAACTTCCATCTTCAACTATCTAACAGCTGCTTCCCGTCTGCCTATAAATATTCCCATTTCTACCCATCCTAAAAACAAACACTCCCTTGACACCGCTGCCCCCTCCAGTTATCTCTCATCTCCCTCCTACCCTTCCTTTCAAATTCCTAGAGCGAGTCATTTACACTAGCTACCTCGATTTCCTCTCCTCCTACTATCTCCTGCATCCCCTTCAATCTGGCTTCCATCCCCTCCACTCCACCAAAACCGCCCTCTCAAAAGTCACCAGTGAGCTCCTTCTTGCCAAATCCAATGGCTCCTACTCTATCCTAATCCTCCTTGACCTCTCTGATGCCTTTGACACTGTTGACCACCCCCTTCTCCTCAACACGTTATCCAACCTTGCCTTCACTGACTCCGTCCTCTGCTGGTTCTCCTCTCATCTCTCTGGCCGTTTATTCACAGTCTTCTTCGCTGGCTCCTCCTCCCCCTTCCATCCCCTAACTCTAGAGATTGGTCCCCTTCTGTTCTCCATCTATACTCACTCCCTTGGTGAACTCATTCGCTCCCACGGCTTCAGCTATCATCTCTAGGAAGATTATACCCAAATCTACATCTCCTCTCCTGTTCTCTCTCCCTCCCTCCAGACTCGCATCTCCTCCTGTCTTCAGGACATCTCCTCCTGGATGTCCTCCTGCCACTTAAATCTCAACATGTTCAAAACTGTGCTCCTTATCTTCCCTCCCAAACCCTGTCTTCTTCCTGACAATCCCGTCACTGTGGAGAGCACTACCATCCTTCTCGCCGCACAAGCCCACCACCTTGGTGTCATCCTTGACTCTGTTCTGTCATTCACCCCACATATCCAATCCATCACCAAAACCTGCCGGTCTCCCCTTGACAACATCGCCAAGATTCGCCCTTTCCTCTCCACCCAATCTGCTACCTTACGGGTACAGGCTTTAATAATATTCTGACTGGATTACTGCATTGGCCTCCTTTCTGATCACCCATCCTCCTTTTCTCCCCGCTTCAGTCTATACTTCACTCTGCTGCCCGGATTCTCTTTCTATAGATACTTTCTGGACATGTCACCCCACTCCTCAAAAATCTCTAGTGGTTGCCAATAACCCTTCCTATCAAGCAAAAATTCCTCACAATTGGCTTCAGAGCTCTCCATCACCTTCCCCGTTCTTACCTCTCCTCCTTTCTCTCCTTCTACAGCCCAGCCCACACACTCTACTCTTCTGGTGCTAACCTTCTCACAGTGCCTTGTTCTCGCCTGTCCCGCCGTCAACCCCTGGCCCACATCCTTCCTCTAGCCTGGACGCCCTCCCTCCTCAAATCCACCAATCACACTTCCCTGCTTCAAACCTCTACTGAAAGCTCACCTCCTCCAGAAGGCCTTCCCAGACTGAACCCCGCTTTTCCTCTGATCCTCCTCCCCTTTCCATTGTCCCGCCTCCCTCCCTCTGCTCCAGCCCCCCACCTGCCCCACAGCACTTATCTATGTATTTATGATTTTATTATATTAATGATGTGTATATAACTATAATTCTATTTATTTATATGGATGCTATTGATGCCTGTCAACTTGTTTTGTTTTGTTTTGTTGTCTGTCTCCCCCCTTCTAGACTGTCAGCCCATTGTTGGGTAGGGATTGTCTCTATTTGTAGCCGAACTGTACTTCCCGAATGCTTAGTACAGTGTTCTGCACACAGTAAGCGCTCAATAGATATGACTGAATGAATGAATAAAGGAAGGATAGTGGTTCCATCTATAGTGATGGGAAAGTCAGGAGTAGGATAGGGTTTGGGTAGGAAGATAAGGAGTTCTGTTTTGGACACATTAAGCTTGAGGTGATGGGAGAACATCCAAGTAGAGATGTCTTGTAGGCAAGAGGAAATGCAAGACTGCAGAGAGATCAGGGCTGGAGATGTAGATTTGAGTGTCAACCGCATCGATGTGGTAGTTGAAGCCGTAGAAGTGAATGAGTTCTCTAAGGGAAGGAGTGTAGATGGAGAATAAGAGGGGACCCAGGAACTGGGTCTCTAGGGCTCAGGGGCTTTTGGTCTCCTAGAGCACCTGGGGCTGAGGCTTTTGGGCTCCTAGAGCTCCTGAGGCTCTGAGGCTTAGGCGCCTTGTGGCATCTGGGACACCAGGCCTCAGGGGCTTGGGGCCTGGGTGTTCCTGGAGATCTGGGGCTTCTGGGGCTCAGGGTCTCTGGGGCTCATGGAGTTTTGGGGCTTTTTGACTTTAGGGCTTCTGGGGCTCCTGAGGTTCTGGCACTCTGCTGCTTTGTATCTCCTGGGGTTCTTGGGTCTCCAGGGCTCCTGGGGCTCTGGTGACCTAGAGCTCTGAAGCTTTGGGGCCCTTGGACTCTGGAGCTATCTGTGAATGCAGACCATTTGATAGAATGGGCAGAAACAAAACACTCATTTACCTTGCCTACTTAGCAAGACATAAGAAAAATAGCGCATGCAGAAACAGACTCCTAATAGACTGTTCACTGCACTGCAAGGATTAGTGTTGTTATCTTCTATTACTGTGTTACTACTGTGCACAGAACTGAATACTTGTAATTTCAATCAGAGTTCATTTGGCAATTTGTGCCAAACAAGAGTTAACCCAACTGAGTTTCTGGAGAGTGGTGTCTGGTGTTTGGATCCAAACAACATGCCATACTCTAAGAAGAGTGCAGAGAACATGTAAGTCCACACTCAATTATTTGTCTAAGCTTCCTAGAAGGAAAATTCATGTTTTGAGATAATGATCTAAAGTGCTCAGTGCAACATCCTTGCATCTGAGAGCTCTCTTACATCCAAATGTTCAGAGAAAGAGAAAACCATGAGATGGGTAGTGACAAATTTATTCTGGGGTCAGGTTTGCTCTCTATGAAGGCAGTCTGTGAGACAGAATGGATAGAAACACATAGTTTCTTAATTTGCCTACTTAGCAGGATAGAAGAAAAATGACACATGGAGAAGACTAGACTCCTGATGGGCTGTACACTGCACTGAAGAGTCAAGTAGATATCTAATGTTACTGTATTACTGTTGACATGGAAATGAACATTTGAAATTTGAAGGAGAGTCCATTTGGCAATTCGTGCCAAACAGTTTTCAACACAAGTGAGTTGCTAGAAAGTGGTGACTGTGTTTGGACTCAAACTGCTCAACAGAACATCCTTGCACCAATATTCACTCTTTTATCCCAACATAAAATAAAAGAGAAAGCCTTGAGCTGGATAGCGAATAAATGCCTGATGGGGTGTACACTGCAAGGCCAGGATCAGTATAGATATCTTCGGTTACTGTCTACTCTACATGGGATTGAACATTTGAATTTTCAAGAAGAGTCCATTGTGCTAAATGGGTTTTAACATGTGTCTTGCTAGAGAGTGATGACTGGTGTTTGGACTCAAACTCCATGTCTCATTATAAGCAGTGTGTAGAGAACCTGTAAGTCGCTACAGAGTGATTGGAGTAAGCTTCCTAGAATGCAGTAGAGATATTTTGAGATAGTGGTCTAAACTGCTAAGCCCAACATCCATGCACCTAGGTGCACTCCTATCACTGTAGTAAAAGAGAAAACCTTGGCTGGGTATTGTCAAAATTGTTATAGCATCAAGTGGGCTCTTTCTCGGGAGGCAGTCTATTTGACAGAATGGACAGAAACCCATATTCACCTAACTTGCTTACTTAACAGGACAGAAGAAAATTGGCAGAAGACTAGATTCCTGATGGGCTGCACACTGCAGTACAAGGATCATTGTAGATATCTGCTGCTACTATCTTACTTTTGTACATGGAATGGAACATTTGAAATATCATGAAAAGTTCATTTTGCAATGTGTGCTAAATAAGTGTCAATGCAAATGTCTTGCTAAAGTGTGGTGACTGGTGTTTGGACTCAAACTCCATGTTACACTATAAGCAGAGTACTGAGTAGATTTATGTCCATACAGAGGGATTGAAAACTGAGGGGCAGAGGCCAGGGAAATGAGGGGGAGAGCACAGAGAGCTGAGGGGCAGAGACCATTCATTCATTTATTCAATCATATTAATTGAGAGCTTACTGTGTGCAAAGCACTGTACTAAGCACTTGGAATATACAATTCAGCAACAGATAGAGATAATTCCTACCCACAAATTGGCTGACAGTCTAGAAAGGGGAGGTAAGACTACAAAACAAAACAAGTAGAGAGGCATCAATACCATCAAAATAGATAAATAGAATTATAGATATGTACACATCATTAATAAAATAAGTAGAGTAATAAATATGTACAAATATATGGAGAGAGGAAGGGAGTAGAGCAGAGGGAGGGAATCAGGGCAATGGGGAGGGGAAAAGGAGTAGAGGAAAAGGGGGGCTCAGTCTGGGAAGGCCTCCTGGAGGAGGTGAGCTCTCAGTAGGGCTTTGAAGAGGGGAAGAGAACTAGTTTGGCGGGTGTGAGGAGGGAGGGCATTCCAGGCCAGAAGAAGGACATGGGTCAGGGGTCGACAGCGGGACAAGTGAGAACGAGGCACAGTGAGGAGGTTGACAGCAGAGGAACAGAGCTTGTGGGCTGGGCTGTAGAAGGAGAGAAGGGAGGTGAGGTAAGAGGGGTCAAGGTAATGGAGAGTTTTGAAGCCAATAGTGAAGAGTTTTTGCTTGATATGAAGGTTGATAGGCAACCACTGGAGATTTGTGAGGAGTCGGGGGGTGACATGCCCAGAGTGCTTCCCTAGAAAGGTAATCCAGGCAGCAGAGTGAAGTACAGAGTGAAGTGGGGAGAGACAGGAGGTTGGGAGTTCAGAAAGGGTGCTGATGCAGTTATCCAGTCTGGCTATGATGAGTCACTGTACTAACAATCACTAATCGGAAAGGTTGGGAGCTGAGGAACAGGGAGTTAAGGGGGAGGGAGTGGGGCAGAAGATAGCCAAAAGGTGTGGATTTGAGGGACAGGAAACTAGAGTGGCAGGGAGATGAGGTGTAGAGTGCTGAGGTGTAGAGAACTGGGACTCCTGAGAGCTGGGGGGTGGGGCGGGGACAGGAGGGACAGAGTGCAAGCATTCAGGGGTCAGAGGCCAGGTAGGCAGAGGCCAGGAGGCAGAGAGCAGGGACCTGAGGAAGAGGAAATAGGGAGTTGAGGGCAGGGACCAGAAACCTAAGGAAAAGGACCAGAGAACTGAGGGGATTGGATCTCTGAGCGACAGTGAGAACTCAGTCCGACAGGGTCGGCTTTTTAAAAAATGGTATGTGTAGAGTGCTTACTAGGTGACAGGCACTAATCTAAGTGCTGGGAGAGATACAAGCTAATCAGGTTGGACACAGCCCATGTCCCTGGTGGGGCTTCCAGTCTTTGTCTCCATTTTGCAGATGAGGGAAGTGGGGCTCAGAGAAGTGAATTGACTTGCCCGAGATCACTCAGCAGACAAGTGGAGGAGCCACGATCAGAACCCAGGTCCTCTGACTCCCAGGCCCATATTTTAACCACTAGGCCATGCTGCTTCTCCTGTGGGAGTTGGAGGTGGGACCAGGGATGAGCCTTTCTAAATAAGAGAAGGCACACACCCAAACCACTCAGGGACGGGAGACCCCTGACCTCCTCTAGAAGGGAGATGCTTTCCCCTCCCAACAAAATGCTGCCCAGTACCCTCAGCAGCCTCTGCTCCCCATGTCTCCCCAGACAGAGTAGGCAAGGAAGGAACCTCATCCTTCCTCTCCTGATGCCATCTGGGCCCACAGAAATAACCTCTTCCCTTCCTTGAAACTCCACCCTCTGTTTTACCTCTCTGCCAGGGACCAAGTGTCAGAGCCCCATTGTCCAGTGAACAATCCAGAGAAGCAGCATGAACTAGTGGAAAGAGGTCAGAATTTAGTGGACCTGAGCCGCCCTAAGGCAGAGGGTTATGTGAGGGGCTGGTAATAACCACTGTCTGCATGAACACCACTTTTCCTCCACCCTGATGGGAACAAAGCCGAACCCGTCTTCCAGGCCACAACTGTGGCTTGATCCAGGCGCTGGGCTAAGATGCAGGAGTGATAATAGAGTAAGCTATCACTACAAGTGCTGAGAACACGATCTGCAAAATTTCAACTTCCACGTGAAGAGGCTGATGGCCTGGCGCTATTTCTAGTGCTCCTCGGCTGAGGGAGAATAGGAAGCCGGTGGGAATGAGGGCCAGAGCCAGGTGCGAGGCCCAAGAAGCCACCAACCAGTGTGGAACAATAAACCTCCGCCTCGGACATAGATCCCCCCAAGGAAGCTGAGATCTCTCCCAAGGCGGGCCACAAACCATCAACCACCACCCGGAACAAGGACCTGCCCTGTATCCATCTCCTGCCCCTCCCGGACACACTACAGGAGGTTTCTCCACAGGAGAAACCCCAAGTGCGGGGGGAAGCCCTAGAGCTGCCAGCAGCCATGACCGATGGCTGGGTGACAGTGGAGGAAATCTGCTTCCAGCAGGAGCTGATTCGCTGCCTCCTCCCCGTCTTCTTCCACCTGAAAGATTAGCACCTGACAATGGACAAAGTGAGTCTCCCCCACCCTCCACAGTCCCCATCCTCTCTGGGACCCTGGTTCTGGTGTCTTGACTGACACCCTTCGCTCGGGTTCTCTGTATCCAGAAAACCAGATGTACATTCTTATGGTTGATCCAGAGCATCGGTTGGAGGTACTTACAAGCAGTAAGATGGACCCTGAGCGGGGAAGAGAGGGAAAGCACGGCCTATGGTACCATCTGGCAGGCCTTGGTGAGCACATCTGGGATGGGGGGGGGATGGAAGGGGCGTCCTTGAGTAGAGGGAGGGGACTGTGGGAGCGGATCCCCCCTGGGGAACACATCGGTGCGATATCTTGGTTGAAAGGTCAGTTGAACAGTTGGTGGCATGTTCCCGGTCCGCAATGACCTTATAGGCCAGAGGGGTTGATTTTGGAAAGGGATCGGGAGGAGGTTGATATCCCAGTACCCTGGGGTGGAAATAGATTTTGGGGAGTTGGGCGGGGGAGGGGCATCCACAAGGAGGTTGGGGATAGGCTGGGGTCTCTCACTCTCCTTCTCTTCTTCCCCAGGTGGAGAGTTTTAAGGAAAGCCTTCCCATTTTCTTATCCCAAGTTGTGCCATATACCAACTGCCCCCAGCAAGATGTGAAATTCACGGCCGTTGTCTTCCTCGGTGAGAGGGAAGTGGAGGGCGCTGGGGATAGAAAACAACCGTACCAACAAAAAACAAACAAACAAAAACGACGCACGATCTAGCCCGACCCATTTTCTTTGCCAGATTCCAGAGGAGGCCGCTCTTGGCTCCTCCTCCCTGCCTCCGGAGGTTGGTCATGGAAACTGCGCCGTTGTCCTTCTTGGAAACGGGTGGTCAGATGGATGGGAGAACAAACGAGAAAATAATGGCTCGTTTCCATTCCCCTCAGTATACACCACCACCATCATTCTCGAATGCCCTCTGCTCTCGGACGAAGACTTGGAAATCTTTTTCCAGAGTGATTCCCAAACCACTCTGGAAACCAAACCCAAACCCACAGTCTCGTTCTCTATCCCTCTCTCTCTGCTATCTCTGGCCATGCTCCTTGCTTCCTCCTTTGTCTTGCTTTTCCCTCTCACTTGCCTTTCTGAATGCTTGCCCTCTGGGCCTCTAGCAGCTA
Organism: Ornithorhynchus anatinus; assembly: GCF_004115215.2. Lineage (NCBI taxonomy): Eukaryota > Metazoa > Chordata > Mammalia > Monotremata > Ornithorhynchidae > Ornithorhynchus > Ornithorhynchus anatinus. Next base: position 9,923 of record NW_024396710.1, on the reverse strand, counting down.
TTTCCCCCTAAAATGTCAGTTCATAATGGGCAGAGAGATGTCTCTGCTCATTCTATTGGACTGTATTCTCCCAAGCTCTAAATGCAGTGCTCTGTACATGGTAAGCGCTCTGTAAATACCATCGACTGACAGATTGATTTCTCTCCTTTCCTCTTTTCTCTGTCTAGTCTTTCAGGCTTTTTCTCAGGGGCCCTTACCGGCTCCACAGTCCTGGCTGGGTGGTGGTAGAAGAACAGAAGGAGGAGAGCGAAAGTTATGGGCAGACAGCAGTAGAGTTGGGTGGGGAGTGCAGGACTTCTCCCCAGTCTCCGGGGTGTGATCAAAGTGTTTGTGTGTTGGGTGGGGGGCTGCTGTTAAAGCAGAGCTGCCCCACATTTTACGTGGTCTTTACCACCCCTTTTCAGAAATTCAAACCCTGAGGATTCCTGAGATCCTACGAGAGGATCCTGGCAAAGAGCTATGGCTTGTTCGTCTTCTGAGGGCTCCCATCCCATGGGAGAAGAAGGCTAGGTGGACGAGGTGGCGACTGGATGGTTTGGTGCCTCCAGGTCTGGAGCTGCGGGGCTATCTTGGACCATGCCATTAGGTTCAGAGCCCAGAAGATTGGAGAGGATCCCGGGCTCAGAAAGCCATGTGAGAGAAGGAGGCTCGGGGGCCCGGCCCCCTCTGTGATCCCCCACTTTTGCTCTGGCTGTCCCCGGGGTCAAGGAGTCAAGGCTGGAGGTGGAGTCTAACCCCAGGACTCTGGGACGGTGGGAGCTGGACTGAGCCAGAGTCAATTCAAAACCCAACCTCTTTCCTGGGTTGGGCCCGCCTTTCCTTCTGACAGTGTGGTCGGTAAGGAGTGGGGGAGGCGGCTGAGATTAGAGCTCCACTGGAGTCTGGGAGTTGCCTGGGAGGGGGAGATCTGTCAGCCCTGGATGGCTCAGCCCCCTGACCTCCGGCACTCTGTTCCTCAGTCCCCATGGCCACACGCAAGAGGGGTAGAGTTTTCATTGGAACAGGGCAGTTAGTGCCTCTATTCCAGTTAGGTAGTGGGGAATAGGAATATTAGGAAAATGTCTAAAACAAAGGGTGGAAAGACAGTGAGTGGGATATTAGAGCAAGGTGAAGAGACTATGAAGTGGGTGAGGATGAGGGCCGGAGTAAGGTCTTAGGGACAAGAAGCCACAAACCGGTGAGGACCATCAACCATCCCCTGTGACAAAGACCTCCCTCAAGAAACCGAGATCTCTCCAGCGAGGGGCCATAAATGGCGCGGACCATCAGCTGTGGCACGGGACAATAACCCGACCTAGGACGCTGAGATCACTCCTTCGAGGGGCCACAGACCGGTGCGGCCTTCAACCGTGGCCCGGAACACCGACCTGCCCGAGAACCACGAGATCTCTTCACCCGATGGGCCACAAACCGGCGCGGACCATCAACCGTCTCTCGCCACAGAGACTTTCCAGAGGACGCCAAGATCTCTCCCCCGAGCGGCTTCAGCCTGGGCAGATCATCAACTGTCAGAATCCCCGATAACCGTCTGCCTGCCTGCCAGCATTATACAATCCAGCGTTCTCGTTCTCCTGCAGCCGTGGACCGGCCTTTTTCTCCAGTTCATCTTCCCTCTTTCCCTACAGTCAGATCACCTCTAAGCACCAAGCCAACCTTATTCACTTTAATTTTACCCTTTCCTGCCTTAACCCTGCCCTTTTCTCTACCGGGCAAAATTACTTTTCTTCCCTCATTGACGACCATGCCCATCAACCCCATCAATTGTTCCGGACTTTAAACTCTCTCCTCTGGCCCCCTGTTGCTCTCCCTCCCCCATCCCTCACCCTTAATGATCCCACCACCTATTTCATTACGAAAATTAACACTATCAGGTCTGAGCTCCCCAAATTAACCCGTCTCCTTCTCCATCGCTCCGATCCCAACCCTCTCCCCTACTTTCCCATCTTTACCTGCAGTATCCTCAGAGGAGATCTCCTCCCTCCTCGCAAGTGCCACCCTCTCCACCTGTGCTTTGGACCCTATTCTCGCTGACCTTATAAAAACTATCGCTCCTTCTCTCTTCCCCTCCTTAACGTCTATCTTTAGCCACTCACTCTCCAATGGCTTCTTCCCCTCTGCCTTCAAATATGCCCATGTCCCCCCCATCCGAAAAAAACCCCTCTCTCCACCCCACTTCTCCTTCCAGTTATCGTCTTATCTCCCTCCTACCCTTCCTTTCCAAACTCCTAGAACGAGTCATCTACACTCGCTGCCTTGAATTCCTCAAATCCACCTCTCTCCTGCACCCCCTCCAATCTGGCTTCCATCCCCTCCACTCCACCGAAACTGCCCTCTCAAAGGTCCCCAGGACCTCCTTCTCTCCAAGGACAATGGCTCCTACTATCCTAATCCTCCTTGACCTCTCAGCTGACTTTGGCACTGTCAACCAACCCCAACTCCTCTCAGCTTGGCTTCATGGACTCTGTCCTCTCCTGATTCTCCTCTTATCTCTCTGGCCGTTCAATCTCGGTCTCCTTCGCGGGCTCCTCCTCCTCCTCCCATCCACCAACTGTAGAGGTTCCTCAGTGCTCAGTTCTTGGCCCTCTTCTTTTCTTCGTCTATACTCACTCTCTTGGTGAACTCATTCGCTCCCATGGCTTCAACTATCATCTCTACGCAGATGACACCCAAATCTACATTTCCACCCCGTTCTCTCCTTCTCCCTCCAGGCTTGTATCTCCTCTTGCCTCCAGGACGTCTCCACCTGGATGTACATTCCAAGCGCTTAGTACAGTGCTCCGCACATAGTAAGCGCTCAATAAATACTATTGAATGAATGAATGAATATCTGCCCGCCACCTAAAACTCAACATGTCTAAGACTGAGCTCCTTATCTTCCTTCCCAAACCCTGTCCTCTCCCTGACTTCCCTGTCGATGAGGACGGCACGACCATCCCTCCCGTCTCACAGACCCACAACCTTGGTGTCGTCCTTGACTCAGCTCTCTCATTCACCCCACACATCCAATCCATCACCAACACCTGCCGGTCTCAGCTTCACAGCGCCATGATCCGCCCTTTCCTCTCCATCCAAACTGCTATTGTTCTGGTACAAGCTCTCATAATATCCCGACTCAATATCCGAGCCTCCTCTCGGATCTCCCTTCCTCCTGTCTTTCCCCACTCCAGTCTATTCTTCATTTTGCTGCCTGGATCATCTCCCCTACAGAAACGCTCTGGGCATGTCACTCCCCTCCTCAAAAGCCTCCAGTGGTTGCTTCACACGAAACAAAAACTCCTCATTCTTGGCTTCAAAGCTATCACCTTACCCCCTTCTACCTCACCTCTCTTCTCTCTTTCTACTGCCCACCCCATACACTCCACTCCTCTACTGCTCACCTCCTCACGATCCCTCGTTCACGCCTGTCCCGCCATCGATCCCTGGCCCACATCCTACCGCTGTCCTGGAATGCCCTCCCTCCTCACATCTGCCAAACTAACTCTCTTCCTCTCTTCAAAGCCCTACTGAGGGCTCACCTCCTCCAGGAGGCCTTCCAAGACTGAGGACCCCTTCTTTCTGTTCCCCGTCCCTTCTCCTTCCGCCCCCCCACGCTCTGCTCTGTCCCATTCCCCTCCCCTCAGCACTGTGTTCATTTGTATATACTATTTATTACGCTATTTATTTTGTTAATGAGGTGTAGATCTCCTTGATTCGATTAATCTTGATGATGTTCTCTTGTTTTTGTTTTGCTCTGTTTTGCTTTGCTGTCTGTCTCCCCCATTTAGACTTTGAGCCCGTCATTGGTCAGGGATTGCCTCTATCTGTTGACGAATTGTACCTTCCAAGCGCTTAGTACAGTATTCTGCAGATAGTAAGCGCTCAATAAAAACTATTGAATGAAGGAATGAATGAACCTCCCTTCTCTCCTTCTAAATCCCAGCCCGCACACTCTGCTTCTTTGGTGCTAACCTTCTCACTGGTCCTCGTTCTCGCATGTCCCGCCGTCGACCCCTGGTCCACGTTCTACCACTGGCCTGGAACTTGTTGCCTCCTCGCGTTCGCCAAACAACCACATTTCCCTCCTTCAAAACCTGCCTGAAGGCTTACCTCCTCCGAGAGTCCTTCCCAGACTAAGCCCCCCTTTTTCGCAGCTCCCCCTCCCATCCCCATCACGAGGACTAAGGTAAACTATGACCTCCTTCTTGCCAAATCCAATGGCTCCTACTCCATTCTGATCCTCCTTGACCTCTCTGCTGCCTTTGACACTGTCGACCATCCCCTCCTCCTCCATACCTTATCTGACCTTGGCTTCACGGACTCCGTCCTCTCCTGGTTCTCCTCTTACCTCTCTGGGGGGTCATTCTCGGTCTCCTTCGCTGGCGCCTCCTCCCCCTCCCATCCTTTAACTGTTGGAGTTCCTCAAGGGTCAGTTCTTGGCCCTCTTCTGTTCTCCATGTACACTCACTTCCTCGGTGAACTCATTCGCTCTCACGGCTTTGACTACCATCTCTACGCAGATGACACGCAGATCTACATCTCGGCCCCTGTCCTCTCCCCATCCCTTCAGGCTCGCATCTCCTCCTGCCTCCAGGACGTCTCCACCTGGATGTCGGCCCGCCACCTAAAACTCAACATGAGCAAGACTGAGCTCCTCATCTTCCCTCCCAAACCCGGGCCTCTCCCAGACTTCTCTATCACCATGGATGGCACGACCATCCTTCCCGTCTCTCAGGCCCGCAATCTCGGTGTCATCCTTGACTCGTCTCTTTCGTTCACCCCACACATCCTATCCGTTACCAAGACCTGCCGGTTTCACCTTTACAATATCGCCAAGATCCGCCCTTTCCTCTCCACCCAAACGGCTACCTTACTGCTACAGGCTCTTGTTATATCCCGGCTAGACTACTGTGTCAGCCTTCTCTCTGACCTCCCTTGCTCCTCTCTCGCCCCGCTCCAGTCTCTTCTTCACTCCGCTGCCCGGCTCATCTTCCTGCAGAAACGATCTGGGCATGTCACTCCCCTTCTTAAACAACTCCAGTGGTTGCCTATCGACCTCCGCTCCAAACAAAAACTCCTCACTCTAGGCTTCAAGGTTCTATATCACCTTGCCCCTTCCTACCTCTCCTCCCTTCTTTCTACCGCCCACCCCGCACGCTCTGCTCCTCCGCCGCCCACCTCCTCACCGTCCCTCTGTCTCGCCTATCCCGCCGTCGACCCCCGGGCCACGTCCTCCCGCGGTCCTGGAACGCCCTCCCTCCTCACCTCCGCCAAACTGATTCTCTTCCCCTCTTCAAAACCCTACTTAAAACTCACCTCCTCCAAGAGGCCTTCCCAGACTGAGCTCCTCTTCTCCCTCTACTCCCTCTACCACCCTCCCTTCACCTCTCCGCAGCTAAACCCTCTTTTCCCCCTTTCCCTCTGCTCCTCCCCCTCTCCCTTCCCATCCCCTCAGCACTGTACTCGTCCGCTCAACTGTATATATTTCCATTACCCTATTTATTTTGTTAATGAATTGTACATCGCCTTGATTCTATTTAGTTGTCATCGGTTTTTACGAGATGTTCTTCCCCTTGACTCTATTTATTGCCATTGTTCTTGTCTGTCCGTCTCCCCCGATTAGACTGTAAGCCCGTCAAACGGCAGGGACTGTCTCTATCTGTTGCCGACTTGTTCATTCCAAGCGCTTAGTACAGTGCTCTGCACATAGTAAGCGCTCAATAAATACTATTGAATGAATGAAAAGGACTAGCTTCCTTGGCTCTAATCGCCCCCTCCCACCCCATAGCACTTGTGTATTTATATACATGGCTATAACCATTCATTTATGAGTGTCTTTATTGTTGAATAGTACTTTCAAGCACTTAATACAGTGCTCTGCAGCAGCCTGACTTAGTGGAAACAACACGGGCTTGGGAGTCAGAAGTCATGGGTTCTAATACCGGCTCTGCCCCTTGTCAGCTATGTGACCTTGGGCAAGTCACTTAAATTATCTGTTCCTCAGTTTCCTCATCTATAAAATGGGGATGAAGACTGTGAGCCCTACGTGGGACAAGCTGATTACTCTGTATCTGCCCCAGTGCTTAGAACAGTACTTAGCATATAGTAAATGCTTAACAGATACCAACACTATTGTTATTACTAATAATTAATACTATTGAATTAATGAATTTATACTGATGCCGGTGTGGGCAGGAATCATCTCTATAGCTGAATTGGATTTTCCAAGCGCTTAGTACAGTGCTCTGCACACAGTAGATGCTCAATTAATACGATTGAATGAATGAATGAATGAATGAACCCGCACGTGACAAAGATCCAGATTCAAACATTTTTAAATTTCAAATCCTCTTGCCTTCACATCTACTCAGCCCCTACCTGCTTCTACCATTCACACCAACCCAGGATGTTTAGTCCGATTCACTAGGTGCTTCACTCCCAAAGCCTCAAGGACAATTCAACCAGCTCCTCAGGGTTCTCCTAAACACTGGCCCCTTCACTCCCAAGGCCCCAAGGACAATTCAACTATTCATTCATTCATTCATTCATTCATTCATTCATTCATTCAATTGCATTTATGGAGCGCTTCATGTCTGCAGAGCACTTAAGTGCTTGAGGGAGAACAACAATAATAAACAGTCACATTCCATGTCCATAACAAACTTACAGTTTACACCAACCCAGGGTGTTTAGTCCGATTCACTAGGTGCTTCACTCCCAAAGCCCCATCCTTTTACTCTTGTCCCAGCTCCACCCCTTGTCCCCCTCCCCTGATACCAGCCTATGTCTCACTCAAACCCTCCCCAATTCTCACACTGGCCCCTTCCCCACCATCGCCCCACCCCACAACTCACATACTCACATACCCACAGCTTCAGCCAAGAGTGACCTGTGGAGCCCCCGCTCCATCATGAGGAAGCTTCCCTTCAACCTTGACCTCTTCCTGTCCCAGTCACTCCTCCTCCTCCCCTTCACTGAAACTTGACTCTATCGAGACAACACGGGCTTCTCTTCTGCTCACTCTAGAGGGGGCCTCATCTCTACGAGACTCACTGGGAAAGGAGGAGGTCTTGGCTTCATTCTCACTCCCCAGTGCCCCTTGCATACATTTTTCACCTCCTCCATCCTTTCCTTTGAAGCCCCTGTAATCCTCCTCAACCACCAACTCCAGATTCTAGTCACTGTCATCTACCGACCCCACCCTGGTCCCACCTCCATCTTTTACCATTTTGATCCCTTTCTCACATTCCTTTTCTCTTTCTCCATGCCAACATTGATCCTTGGGAACTTTAAAATATCCACATCGATGTTCCCGATGGCCCAGCCGTGGACCGCCTTCCATCACGCCTCAACTCTGCTGCCCTCCTGCTGCACCCCATCTCGCCCACTCAGCAACTTGGACATACACTCCATCTCCTCATCTCTAACCACTGCACGATCTCTTCTCTTACCAGCTCTGAAATCCCTCTACTACCTGACCTCAACCTCCTCACTTGCCTCCGCCTCCACAGACGTCCTCCCCGTGAATGTGTACTATTCCCTCTCTCCCCAACCCCCACCCCTGGTCTCTGCTCATTGACCAACAGCTTTCTACACATTGCCTCCTAGCTTTCTTCCGTCTGAACGCCAGCTCTGTGCTTTGTCCCCCAGATCTGTCCTCTGTACCCAAGTCCTCTGTTCCATCTTCCAGCCCTTTGCTTTCTGCCCTCATCCCTCTGACCCCCAGATGGCTGGCCTTTGTCCCTCAGCTCTCTGCTCCCTGCCCCTCAGCTCTATGCCCTCTGCCCCTCACCTCTCTACCCTTGTGTTCTCTGTCCATCTGCCTCCTGCCTTTCTGCTCTCTGCTCTTATGCCCTCAGGTCTCTGCTTTCTGTCCCTCAACCCTCTGCTCCCTGCCCCTCAGCTCTCTGCCCCTCAGCTCTCTAATCTCTGCCGTTCAGCTCTCTTATCTCTGCCCTTCAGCTCTCTACATAGACTGGGAGTCAGAGGAAACTGGGCTCTAATCCCACCTCTGCCACTTGTCTGCTATGTGATCCTGGGCAAGTCATTTAACTTCTCTGTACCTCAGTTCCCTCATCTGTAAAATGGAGATTGTCTGTGAGTCCCATGAGGGGCAGGGACCCTGTCTAACCCAATTTGCTTATATCCCTCCTTGCGCGTAGTACAGTGCCTGAACTCCTGATCTCTCTCTTGCCAAATCCAATGGCCCCTACTCCATCCTAATCCTCCTAGACCTCTCAGCTGCCTTTGACACGGTGGACCACCCCTTTTTCCTGGAAACATTATCTGACTTGGGATATACTGACCCTGTCCTCTCCTGGCTATCCTCTTATCTCTCTGGGCGTTTATTCTCAGTCTCCTTCATGGGATCCTCCTCTGCCTCCTCACCCCCCACCCTTAGCTCTTGGGGTGCCTCAAGGTTCAGCTTTGGGTCCCCTTCTATTCTCCCACTCCCATGGAGAACTCATTCCATCCTATACCTTCAGCTACCACCTCTATGCAGATATCAAAAATGTACATCTCCAGCCCTGATCTCTCTCCCTCTCTGCAATCTCGCTTTCCTCTTGCCCTCAAGACATCTCTTCTTGATGTCCTCCAGTCACCTCAAGCTTAGCATGTCCAAAACAGAACTCCTTATCTTTCCACTCAAGCCCTGTCCTCCTCCTGACTTTCCCATCATTGGAGATGACACCACCATCTTTCCTGTCTCACAAGCCCTTAACTTTGGCATTATCCTTGACTCCTCTTTTTCATTCAGTCCACACATTCAATCCATCACTAAATCCTGGGCTCTTCCCACTAGTCCATGCTGCTTCTCTAGGGTTCACTGGGCAATGGGGCTCTGACACTTGGTCCCTGGCAGGAAGGTGAAATAGAGGGTGGACTTTCAAGGAAGGGAGGTGGTTAATTCTGTGGGCCCAATGGCAGTAAAAGAGAGGAACGATGCCTTTCCTTGCCTTCTGTACGTGGGGAGACATGGGGAGCAGAGGCTGCTGAGGATACTGGGCAGCATATTCTTGGGAGAGGGGCATCTCCCTTCTAGAGGAGGATAAGGGTGTCCCCCGCCGCCCCGAGTGGTTTGTCTGGATGCCCTCTCTCACTTAGAGAGGCTCATCCCTGGGCCTGCCTCCAACTCCTTCAGGAGAGGCAGCATGGCCTAGTGGTTAAAGTATGGACTTGGGAGTCAGAGGAACTGGGTTCTGTTCCTGATCCTCCACCTGTCTCCTGAGTGACCTTGGACAAGTCAATTCACTTCTCTGAGCTCCAGTTCCCTCATCTGTAAAATGAGGATGAACACTGGAAGCCCCACCTGGGACATGGGCTGTTTCCAACCTGATTAGTATGTATCTCTCCCAGCAGTTAGCACAATGCCTGTCACCTAGTAAGCGCTTTACAAATACCATTAGAAAAACCCAACCCTGTCAGGCTGAGTTTTTGTGATTTCCCTCAGTGGGCTAGCCCTAGAAGGAATAGGGGAGGTGGTGGCAGGAGGGAAGGCCCTGATGGGTGGCAGGGAGGGCTCCTGATGGGAGAAGGAAGATGGAACAGACCGCGGAATTCGTGCCAATTTTTCCAGGAAAAAAGCGTATCCCTTTGCCAGTCCCTGGCTACTGCCCAAGGTGTAGGCTGGAACGTAGGGCAGCATTGGGCCCCAGCCCAGCTTGAAGCAACTCAAGCTATTGGAAGACCCCACCTGCCCGCCCTCCCCGACCCAGCTCTCAGGAGCCCCATTTGTCTTCACCTCAGCCCTCTACCCCTCATCTCCCTGCCACTCAACTTTCCTGTCCCTCACCTCCCTGCCTTTCAGCTACCTTACGCCCCACTCCATCCCTCTTAGCTTCCTGTTTCTCAGCTCCCAACCCATCCCATTGTTAGTGATGATTAGTACAATCACTCATCATATCCAGACTGGATTCCTGCATCAGCATCCTTTCTGATCTCCCAAC
>NW_024396709.1:0-23557 GCF_004115215.2 Ornithorhynchus anatinus | reverse complement strand
CACCAACACCAACTTTGTCATCCTGAAATCTGTTCCTCCATCAGTATCAGTACAGTCACATCCCTGGTCAATGCGGTGGTGCTCTCCCTCCGTGATGTGTTCTTCATGGGACTCATGAGCATGGCCAGTGGCTACATGGTGTTTGTCCTGCACAGACACCACCGGCAGGTCAGACACCTCCACGGACCCAGATGCTCCCCCAAGGCAATGCCCAAGTTCAGAGCCGCAAAGAGAATCATTGCCCTGGTCACCCTCTACGTCCTCCTCCATGGACGGAACACAATCACCCTGAGTTTTTTATTAAATATGAAGATACATTCCCCTCCCATCCTTCAGAGCAACAACCTTATGTCCTTAACTTTTTCAGCAGTCAGTCCAATTCTGATAATTCTCGGTAACAGGAGGATAAGAATGTTCTGGAAAACATATTCCCAACTTGGAACCCTCAAAGGGTCTTGGGAAATGGTGCATGCCTGTTAGGGAACGGGAGAATCCAGGGATCTGGGGAACAGGATAGTAATGGAACTGGGATGGAGGGGCTAGAGACAACTTTTCCTGCAAGTCTCATTCTCCTGTATACTCGGAGGCCTGATACCTCCATCTCCACTGAGCTGGCTTCCATGTCTGTATGTGTTTGTGATGTGGAAGCAGAACTGTTTGGTGTCCTCGTTCCCTGTTCCAAGTTTCCCCCTGGCCAGTGACACCTAACAATGCTTGATAATTCTGAGAGTCACTGGTTTGGGGAATGGGGCTAACCCAGAAAATGGGAGCAGTCAGTAACACTGGGGGTAAACTCAGGTCTGTCAGGGTCTGCCGGCATTCCCACTCTGCATGGCTTTTCATACAAGGACCAGGCCAGGGAGTGTGAAAACCTCAGTGCAAAACATCCCTCTAGTGCAAATAAAAATTCATGTACGTGACTTGCTGGTGGCATGACTGGTGCCTGACCAATGCTCATCAAAATGGCAAAGAGCCAGAAAATGTGCATGACTGAGTTTTGAAGGGAAGTAGGCAAGTATGGAAGAAATTCACTTTTCACAACACAATCTTAGATACATTTTCACCACCAGAAGTGTAAGTGAGTAGGAGCATGGCCTAGTAGACAGAACACAGGCCTTGGAGTCAGAAGGACCTGTGTTCTAATCCTGGTTCTGCCACTTTTATTCACTCCATAAATTGAATTGTATTTATTTTGTACTTACTGCATACAGATCACAGTACTAAGCACCTGGGACAGAACAGTGTAACATTCATCCATTCAATAGTATTTATTGAACGCTTACTATGTGCAGAGCACTGTACTAAGCCCTTGAAATGTACAAGTCAGCAACAGATAGAGACAGTCCCTGCCCACTGATGGGCTTACAGTCTTATCAGCTGTAACACGGAAAAGACACAGGCTGGGAGACCTTGGGGAAGTCACTTCACTTCTCTGAGCCTCAGTTACCTCAGCTACACAATGGGATTTAAGACTACAAGCTCCATGTAGGGCAGAGACTGTGTCCAACCTGATTAACCTGTGTGAACCCCAGTGCTTAGTACAGTGCCTGGCCCATAGTAAGCTCTTAACAAATACTATAAAAAAGTCTTACAACCAAGGGACAAGTCTTGGAACCAAAGGAGAACTCTCCTACTTTTCACTTATTCTTCTTATCTTATCATCTCGTCTTGATTATTTACTATTTTAGCCATAGTTGTTTTAGACTTAGTACTCCTAGTAGGATAGTAGTAATAGAAATGATTGTAGCATTTATGGAGCACTTTCTTGCTGCACTGTACTGTACTAGAAATTTGGAACGTAAGAAAATAAAATGGATACATATCACCCCAGCGATCTAACCAGAGAGACCAGCATAAAAATAAAAAGAGCAGATAATAAGCACCATGAGATCTGGGATCTCCCATTATAGCTCTAGTTTGTCTTAGAGTCTGGGTACGTTAGAGTTGGTAGACACGATCCCTAACGAACAAGAACTACAGTCTACAGAGGGGAGGCAGACATTATAAAAATTGCCTAACTGGGGAAATGACAAAGTTTAAGACATGTGCCTACCACTGTGGGTCTAGGCAAGTGGCATCAAAGTTGCTTAAAGGCTGTAGAACCTGAAGAGGCTAGGTGATGGAAAATGGGAGGGAGAATAGGGTTGGAAGGACCTCTTGGAGCTGGGGGGATAATTATGTAACTAGTGATGTTTGACATGATGATGAGGATGGTGATGAAGACAAAGATTGATGATTAAAAAGGATTCAAATCAGAGATCTTATATTTGTGTCCTACTAAAACATGACCAAAGTTTCTCTGTAATAGTAATAGTGAACAAATTTATGAATCACCTTCTGAGTTCAAAGTCCTGTACTGTGAGCTTGGAAGACCTCATTTATGATGTTCACTGGTTGGTTTTCATGTTCATTAAGGAGCTATTGCACTAAGTGCTGGGATAAATACAAATAATTAGATCAGCCATAGTCCCTGTCGCAGTCGTGGACATACAATTTAACAATCAAGGGCATTTTTTGAACACTTATTTTATGCAGGCCACTGTACTAAGCACTTGTTAGAGTTCAAAAGAATGATCCATACCCTCAAGGAATTTAAAGCCTAGTGGGCTGGGGGGAAGAGTGAGGGAGCAGCGAATGAATTACATTACAGTTTGAAATGAGAAGGAATGTTTGTTAAGCACATGGGTTAATGCCTGAGAAATAGATATAGAAGATAAAGTACACATATGCACGTTAACAGGGAGGTATAGCAGCGTATCACGTCTCCATTTTAACTGGTTAGGAAACTGAAGTCCAGAGAAGCAAAGTGACCTGCTCAAGGTCACACAATAGGCCAGAGGCAGAGCTGGGACTACATCCTGGTTCTCCATATTTACAATTCCAAGCTCATTCCTCTGGGCTTCAGAGACAAGGACCGAGGATAGAGAACAGAGACAAAGCAGAAATAACGGTGGTTTAAGAATAACTAGAAGTTACAGTGCTAACAAATCAGCATAACAAGGGAAAGATTGGAAAGTCAGTAAGAAGGGATGACAGCCCTGTATCTGGAATTCTAGGGGACTCAAGCTTTCTCAATATTTTATAGGTTCCTGCACTCGGGAAGCTGGTCTGGGCAGTGGCAGCTACAGAGAGCCAGGCTTCAGGTGGCTCACTGCTCCAGGGAACAAGGACGTTTGGGGTGGTGTCCAGTTTACCAGGACTCACTCTTAAATTCTGATGAGGTCTCTCTATATTGAGAAAACAAAAACTCCTAATGCTTGCTCATTCTTCTCTACAGCAAACGGAGCTTCATCACTGCCTTTCAGACAATCCACCAGTTTTTTTTTCCCTTTTACCTGTTATAATAATATTAGCATTTGTTCAGGACTATGTTCCAAACATTTCTCCAAGAACTGAGGTAGATATAAGATAATCAGGTCAGACACAGGCTCTGTCCCACATGGGGTTCACAGACTTAATCCCCATTTCCTCAATGAGATAACTGAAGTGCAGATAAAGTGAAATGGTTTGCCTAAGGTCACACAGCAGACAAGTGCCAGAGTGGGGGTACGAACCCGGGTCCTTCTGACTCCTAGACTCATGCTCTGTCCACTAGAGCATACTGCTTTTCTATCTACACTCTTCTCCCACTCCACACGCAGCTTGCACTTTTCATTCCTCTCAAGCCAACCTACTCCACTGTGCTTCCTTCTCATGTTCTCCCACCACTGACCTCTTGCTCATGCCCTCTCTCCCCCTTAGAAACATCTTCCCTTCATTCTTTCATTCAATCATATTTATTGAGCGCTGACATGTGTACAGAGCACTGTACTAAGCATTTGGAAAGTTACAATTCAGCAAGATAGAGACAATCCCTACCCATCAATGGAATCACAGTTTGAGAAGGGGGGTGACAGACAACAGCACACTGGCACACCACAGATCTCCCCTTCCTTAAAGCCTTACTGAAATGCTGGATGAAGTACCAAAATGCTCTGGATAGAACACTCTGCTGTAGTATACTTACGATGGCAGACTCAAAAAAAAAAATAGGAAACTCCTCACAAGACTATCATGGAGCTTAAAATACTTTGTGTCTGGTCAAAAGGAAAATTGCCAAATCCTGGAGCCAAACTGCAGTCTGTTCTTATTTACCCTAGTTCCTTAATCTCAACTGGGATCTGGTTCCTCTTTAGATCTTCCAAAAATCTCTTGGCGGTTACCCATGTTCTTCAGTTCACACGATCTCTTTGTATTCAGTTCTAAGAGCTGAGGGCCAAAGTTAATTCAGGGTGGTGGGTTGGAGGGGCAGAGAAGAAAGGGGAAGAGAGGAAGGGGTAGAAGAGGAGAGGAGTAGAGAAGGGAGAGGCACAGGAAGTGGAGGAAGAAAAAGGGGTGCAGGAATGGCAATGATAATGCTACTTATCTCTGTGGTAACCTCTGATGTGTCAGTTAGCAACTGGTAATAGCAAGGAGACAACTGGTCTCATGTTGTGCCAGACTAGTGGGCTTCAGGAAGGGGAATCTGAAAATAACCTGAGATTTCTCCTTCTGAGTGTCAGAATGGATTAGTGCTCAGTGATTCCCTAACTGACACTTTCCCTATCCATCTCCACCCCCTCCACCCACCGACATACACACACACACACACACACACACACACACACACACACACACACCATACCCTGAGGGAGTGGAGAGAGGAAGAAACCTGTTAATAAATACTGCCTAAACCTTGTCCAGACAGACTCTCACTATCTGTGAGCTGCCCTTCCAGGCTGAATTCACAATCGGTGTAAGTGAGTAAGACGAAATAGCAAAATGACACTTTAGAAAGGTGATCCAGGCTACGGGGTTAAGTGGGGACTGAAGTGGGAAGAGCATGAAAGAAGAAAGACCAGTGACCAGTGACATTTTCTCACTAAGAATAATAATGGCATTTGTTAAGCACTTACTATGTACCAAGTACTGTTCTACGAGCTGGGGTAGATACAAGGTAATCAAAGTAGTCCCAGGTGAGGCTCACTGTCTTCATCCCCATTTTACAGATGAGGTAGTTGAGGCACCGAGAAGCTAAGTGACTTGTCCAAAGTCACACAGCTGATAAGTGGCAGAGCCAGGATGAGAACCCACGACCTCTGACTCTCAAGCCCGGGCTCTTTCCAGTAAGCAACACTGCTTCTCTAGCTACTCACTGCTCTCCTTGCCTGTACAAGTAACACAGACAAACACAGAAACGCACACAGATAAACACAAACCCAGGCACACCCTCGCAGAGGTACACTCACACCTAGGTCTCGTTCTTTATATTTAAAGCTAATATCACTGACCATTTTATTCACCCATTGGTGTGTAAGTGAAGATGAAAAGTATAAGGGAACAGCCACAGTCCTAGCTGAATTATGCATGCAATTAGCCCATCTGTGGTATTCAGTGAGGGATTCCTGTGTGCAGAGGACTGTACTGAGCAGATTGAAGAGTATAAATACTATAGAGTTGAGCACTTGAGTCCAGACTGAACTAAGTGCTTGAGAAAGTACAAAATAGTAATAAATAATCACCACAGGATAAGTAGGCGAGACTGCCCCTTATTGTAGTTTGAACTGTTTCTGAGTTGTATAATAATAACATCCTATATTTCCTCAGTCCTATTATTACCCTAAAGTGCTATCAATCAGTGGTATTTACTGACTGCTTACTATGTGCAGAGCACTGAACTGAGGGCTTGTCACTTGATGTATCTCACGCTGTCCTCACCATCTCTGTGTCGTTGTATTATGATTGCCACTTTACAAATGAGGAAATTGAAGTCCAGAGAGGTGGAGTGATTTGCCCAAGGTCACCCAGTAAGCACGTGGCAGAGCTGGGACAAGATCCGGGCTCATAAGGATGATATTTAATAAATGGTTACTATGCACCAACCTCTGGAGTAGAAATAAGATAATCAGATTAGACACAGTCCCTATCCCTTACTGAGGAGAAGCAGAGTGGCTTAGTGGAAAGAGCATGAGCTTGGGAGTCAGAGGTTGTGGGCTATAATCTCGGCCCCGCCACTTGTCAGCTGTGTAGCTTTGGGCAAGTCAGTTAACTTCTCTGTGCCTCAGTTGCCTCATCTGTAAAATGAGGAGTACAACTGTGAGCACCAGGTGGGACAACCTGATTACCTTGCATCTACCCTAGTGCTTAGAACAGTGCTTGGCACATAGTAAGTACTTAACAAATACCATCATTATCATTATTATCATTATTATTATTGAGGCTCACGGTCTAAGAGGGAGAGAGATGAGGGATCTCATCCCCATTTAATAGGAGAGGTAACTGATACAAAGAGAGATTCAGTGACCTATTCAGTGTCACACAGCAGGTCACTAGCAGAACCTGGGTCTCCTGACTCCTGGTCCCATCAGCTAACCATTTGGTAAATTTCCCATCTATATCCTGGAGGACACAGTCCTGGTGCTGGCTCGGTGATCACCATTCCCCCAGAAGCTGATGTTCACCCATTAGCACCTGAAGTTCCTTCAGGTTCCCCGATCTGGGGAATAAGCTGGGGATGACTCAGTCTGGGTCCACCAGGCCAGCAGTGGTAGAAATGGGGGTGAAAGGTGGTGCAGAATTACATACAACATCACTGGCATCAGTGAATAACTAGAAGGCAGTAATAATGAAGTGATAAGAATGAAAACAGTGATAATAATGATAATCATTGTGGTATGTATTAAATGCTTACTCTAAGCCAATCACTGTTTTAATTGCTGGGATAGATACAATATAATCAGGTTGGACATAGTCTAGGCCACAGATGCAGGTCACAGCCCAGATCAAGAGTGAGAACAGGCATTTCATTCACATTTTATAAATGAGGAAACTGAGGCTCAGAGAAGTGAAGTAACTTTCCCAAGGTTCCAAAATAAACCAGTGTGTTGGAGCCGAGATAAGAAACCAGGTAAATCTTCACTCCCTCCACCGGACTCATCTCACTGTCTCTCTCTATGCCTTTCCTTCTCTTTGCCTATGTCCTTTATCCCCTCCTCCTCTCCCTTTTCTCTGTCTCTCCATGAGTCTTCTTTCTTTCTCCTGCTGTCCCTTCTTTGTATCTACTGTCCCTTCTCTTTTTATCATCCTACCCCTTATCTCTTACTCCCCAGGCAGTTCTCCCTATTTCCCCCAATCCTTTCTCCCTCTTTCCCTTTTCTCTTTCCACTCTTCTTTTTCTCCTCTTTCCTCCCCACCTCTTCTCAACACGGACCCCTTAACTTTTCCTGGACTCTCCCCCTGCCATCTACTGGAAAGGGCAGGGAGGCAATGGAACTTTTCTTATTTCCCTAAAGCCCACCCTGCTGTGAGCCCACCCGGAAGGCAACCAGAACGAAGACTATGTCTCCTTCCTGTCCAGTGCAGGGCCAGTCTCAAAGACTGAGCATACACAGTGAGCTCCGATTAACGGGTGCCCAAGGGTCATTATTCATCACCTATGTCTCCCTCCCCTCCACTATGGGACCAGAGAGGTGGAGTGGAGAAGAGGCCAGTTTAGACTCGCATTATAGAGGTCACTGTGGGTGTCCAAGAATCCCACAACCTGAGAGGAGAGATAGAAGGTATGTCCCAAGGAGACTTCAGGATACCCACCATCTCAAGACCAAATGTAATCTCATGTCCACCTGAGCCATCAGGTGGAATTTGGAAGTGAAGGTGAGATACCGCCCCCACATCCCAAACTGCTAGATTGACAGCTCAAGCCTGGAATACAGAAGGTGTCCCTCCCCCCGCATGCCAATAAAATTAGGTATGAATTAGGCGGGAGGGAAAAGATTGGATAAACTGAGGCTAGAAGCTGCAGTGGCCTAGTAGCACAGGTAATAAATACCTGCACCCTCTGTCCTTCTGTGCAGGAGATCGAGACTTGCAGCAGCTGGCTGCGGGTCACTTCTGCCCCTGGTGTGAGAAGCCCACCCTGCCGGTCCCAAGTGAGAAGCCAAGGGATGGGGGAGTGTACCGTGCTGCTGAACGCTCGTGGGACTGGAAGCCAGGTGCTTTGCCATGGGTGAGTAAAGCAAAAGTGGATTCCTCCCAAATGGGAAGTGCTCATGGGTGGCAGCTAGCCACATCATCGTGCGTGAACAAACCATGAGTGAATTTCTGCTGGGTCAGACCTGGCTGTTCTACCACATGCAAGAAACACACAAAAATATTCATCCTATAGAGAAGCTCTAATATAATCAAATAATTCAATTGACTCCATTTAAAATAATCAAATAAGTCAAATAGGCTGTGTTCAGAATAATCAAATAATTCAACTCGCCTTGTGGAATGAATTTTTTATAAAACTCAGCCTTTCCATCCTTGGTCTCACCTTCGCTGTCTCACCATGTCAATTTCCGAATGAACCTGTCCCTGGGTGATGGGTCACAGGGTATTCCAGGCTTCTTTCCTCATCTCCTTTAAATTTTCTCAAGGTTGTCATGGGAATCCTGCCTCATCTTGCCTCAGTCCAATCTGGAGAGTTCCAGTCCTGTCTTGCTGAATTGGGGACATGTTTTCAGCATTATCTGGGAGTTGAGACTGAACTGGAACAAAGTGGGACCTGAGAACCTTCTGAGTGGCTTGTGTAACCTGCCCACAGGGAAATATGCTTGTCTTGGGTCCATATGGAAAGTAGTCCTGAAATTAACTGGGCATCCAAATGAATTAATCATTGTTTCTGATTCTTCCTTTCTCTGCATTCTCCATCTCTCTCTACCTGTCTCACTCTCATCCTCTCCACTTCTTCGTTTCTCTCTGTCATTTTCTGACTGTCTCTCCATCTGTCTCTATCTGTCCTTCTGTATATCTCTTTCTATATGTATGTATGTAAATACATCTATGTATCCCTCTACTATATTTTTCTGACTTTTGGCCTTTGTCCCTCCATCTCTGTCTGTCTCTTTCCCTGTGCCTCTGTCTGACACCTGATTTGTTTCTTTGTTTCCCTCTGTCATACTGTGTTTCTGTCTTTTTCTGTACATATTCGTAACTTATTTATTCATATTCATTCAGTCGTATTTATTAAGCACTTACTGTGTGTAGAACACTATACTAAGTGCTTGAGAAATAAAATACAACAGTAAACAGTGACACCCCCTTCCCACAGTGAGCTCATGGTCTAGAGGTGTGGAGACAGACATCACTACAAACAGATGAAATTACAGATATATACATAAGTGCTGTCGGGCTGATGGGGAAGGTGAAGAGGAAGTGAAGCAAGTCAGGATGATGCAGGAGGGAATGGAAGATAAGGAAAAATGGGGCTTCTTTTGGGAAGGCCTCTTGAAGGAAATATGCCTTCAGTAAGGCGTTGAAGTGAGGGAGAGTAATTGACTGCTGGATATGAGGAGGGGGGTTGTTCCAGGCTCAGGGCTGGATGTGTGCGAAGGGTCAGCAGTGATGAAAGAGCCACGTTTAGGGGCACCATGGGAAGGTTAGCATTAGAGGAGTGAAGTATGTGAGCTGGGTTATAGAAGGAGAGAAGCAAGGTGAGGTTGGAGGGTTGAAGATGATGGAGTGTTTTAAAGCCAATGGTGAGGAGTTTTTGTATTGGAGATGGATGTGCAACCACTGGAGATTTTTGAGAAGGGAGGAGGGGGGTGAAATGTCCTGAACTTTTTTTGTAGAAAGAGGACCGGAGAGTGGAGTGAAGTGTGAATTGGAGGGGAGAGAGACAGGAGGTTGGGAGGTCAGCAAGGAAGCTGATGCAGTAATCTAGGTGGGATAGAATGAGTGATTCTATTAACGTGGTAACAGTTTGGATGGGGAGGAAAAGGCAGATTTGAGCTATGTTCTGAAGGTATAACTGACAGGATCTGGTGAAGGATAGTATAAGTGTGTTGAAAGAGAGAGAGAGGAGTCAAGGATAATGCTAAGGTTAGGGGTCTGTGAGATGCGGAGGATGGAGAGTTTCTTCAGTGATGGGAAAGTCAAGAAGAGGACAGGGTTTTGGGTGGGAAGATAAGGAGCTTTGTAATATATAAAAACCCTAATGTATGTCTTCCTCCTGGATTGTATGCTCATCGTGGGCAGGGATTCTTTCTATCAACTGTTTCATTTTACCTTCCCAAACACTTATTACAGTGCTCTGAACACAGTAACTGCTCATAGAATGCCAATGAGGGATGGATTTCTGAGTCTCTCAGAAATCTTCATCTCCATCTGTCTCTCCCTCCTTGACTTGTCTCTATCTATAGTCTTTCTGTCTCTCTTTGACTCACACTGTCTCTTACTGACTTGGATTCACTGCCTTACCATCTCCATCTAATTCACCAATTCTACCTCTCTCTTCCTCCGTCTCTCTGTTGACTCTCTGAGGGGAATAAACTGAAGTGGTAGAACTCTCACTTGACATGTGAGAGGTAGCAGGTTGGTTGCCTACATTTCTACATGTATCTGTTTCCTACCCTCTAGACAGTAAGGTTGATATTTGGGAGGGAATGTCTCCTAATTGTGTTGTACTGTATTCTCCAAAGCTCTTAGAACAGTGGTCTACACAGAGGGAATGCTCAATAAATACCACTGATTGATGGTTTGATTTCTGTCACTCCTTCTGCCCCCTCTCTCCCTCATCTCCTCTCTCTCTGTGACTCTTTGTCTTTCTGTCCTTTCCTCTGACTCTTGACACTCTCTGACTGTATCTCTCAATGTGTATATTTGTTTCTCTCTAGTTCTCTCATTTTCCAGACTGTACTACTGAAGATCTCTTCTGATACAGCCGAGTGAAGAGAATGGATGCCAATGAACATGGCTTTGGGATTCTTTTTCTGTTACAAATTGTCTTTGGGGTCTCAGGGAATGTGTTCCTCCTCCTGGTGTATGCAAACGTGGTCTCCACCACCCATCAGCTGAATCCTCGGGACCTGATCCTAGCCCACCTGGCCCTGGCCAACAACATGGCCCTTCTCAGCCGAGGGATCGCTGACATCCTGTCTTCTTGGGGGCTGAATAATTTCCTGGATGATGTTGGTTGTAAAATCCTCTTATACATTTATTGGGTGGCACGGGGTCTTGCCATCTGCACCACCTGCCTCCTGAGCGTCTTGCAGGCTGTCACCATCAGCCCTGGCCTCACCCAGTGGGCAGGAGTCAAAACCCAGTTCCCCAAGTACATCCTCCCCTCCTGCCTCTTCTTCTGGATCCTCAATCTGCTCTTTGACGTGACTACACCGATGGACACCGTGGGACCTAGTAACAGCACCAGTATAAATAGGGTCATCCTCCTGAAATACTGCTCTTCCATCAGGACCAGTGCAGGCTCAACCCTGGCGTTCGCAGTGGTGCTCTCCCTCCGTGATATATTCTTCGTGGGACTCATGAGCATGGCCAGTGGCTACATGATATTTGTCCTGCACAGACACCACCGGCAGGTCCGACACCTCCACAAGGCTGGCTGCTCCCCCAAGGCAATGTCCGAGGTCAGAGCAGCGAAGAGAATCATTGCCCTGGTCACCCTCTACGTGCTCTTTTATGGACAAAACACAATCACCCTGAGTTTTTTATTAAATATGAAGATAAATTCCACTCTCATTCTTAACAGCAACGGCATTATGTCTTTAATGTTTTCAGCTGTCAGCCCATTTCTGATGATTCTCAGCGACAGGAGGTTGAGGATGTTCTGGAAAAGGGATTCTCATACTCCCAACTGAAATCCCTCTTAGGGTCTTGGGAAATGGTGCATGCCTGATGGGGAGCGGGGGAGATCCAGGGCTGTGGAGAACAGGATAGCTATGGAACTTGGATGGAGAGGTTAGAAACACCCTGTCCTACAAGTCTCATTCTCTTGTATACCCGGAGGTCTGGTACCTCCATCTACACTGATCTGGCTTCCATGTCTGTCTGTGTTTGTGACCTGGAAGCAGAACTGCCTGGTGTCCTGGTACCCTGTTCCAAGTTTCCCCATGGCCAGTGATACCAAACAATGCCTGATAATTCTGAGTCATTGGTTTGGGGAAAAGGGATAACCCAGAACAGGCAAACAGTCAGAAACACTGGGGGTAAGTTCAGGGCTGTCATGGTCTTCCAGCATTCCCATGATGCATGGCTTTGCATACAAGGACTAGGCCAGGCCAGGGAGAGTGAATACCTCATGCAAACCATCCCCACTACTGCAAATACAAATTTGTGCACATATCTTGCTGGACAGATCATGCTTCCCCATGACTGGTGTCTGACCAATGCAAATCAAAATGGTAAAGAACCAGATAATATGCATGACTGAGTTTTTATGCACACAGTGGGCAATTATGGAAGAAATTCACTCTCAACAACACAGTCCTAGATAAAATTTCACCATCAGAAGTGGAAATGGGAAGGAGCATGGTCTAGTGAGTAGAGCACAGGCCTTGGAGTCAGAAGGCCCTTTGTTCTAATCCTTGTTCTGCCATTTTCATCCATTCATTCAATCGTATTTATTGAGTGCTTACTGGGTGCAGATCACAGTACTAAGCACCTGGGAGAGAACAATGTAACAATAAACAAACATTCTGGAAAAGCTTGGGGTAGTGACTTCACTTCTCTGAGCCTCAGTTACCTCAGCTACAAAATGGGCTTTAAGACTACGAACTCCACGTTTGGCAGAGACTGTGTCCAACCTGATTAACATGTGTGAACCCCAGTTCTTAGTTCAGTGCCTGGGTGCTCAGTACAGTGCCTGGCCCATAGTCAATGCTTGGCTAATACCACAAAAAATGCCTTTGAACCAAAGGACAACTCTATTGCCTTTCTCATTATTCTTGTTATTTTTGTCGTCTTCATCTTTATTATTTACTATTATTAGAAGTAGTTGTCATATTAGTAATTATAGTGTAATAGTAATAGAAGTGAGAGCACCATTTACAGTACAATGCACTCTTTCTTAGTGCATTGTACTGTACTAGAAACTTGGAAAGTATAGAAAAGCAAAAAGATACATATCAGCCCAACTATCTGACCAGAGAGACCACCATAAAAATAAAAATAGCAGATTATAAGCACCATGAGATCCGGGATCTCCCTTTTAACTCTAGTCTGTGTCAGAGTCCAGTACAATGGATTTGGTAGACCTGATCCCTAACCAACAAGAATTGCAGTCTAGAGGGGATGCAGGCATTAAAAGAAAGTACAAAAAGGGGAAATGCCAGAGTTTAAGAGATGGACATAACACTGTGGGGCTGGGCATGGGTTATCAAAGTTCTTAAAGGCTACAGCCTAGGTGATGTAAAGTGGAAGGGAGAATAGGGTTGGAAAGGCCTCTTGAGGGAGAGATGATGAAGTTAATAGTGATGTTGACATTGATGGTGAGGATGCTGATGAAGATGAAGACTGATGATTAAAAGGATTCATAGTAGAGATATTGTACTTGTTTCCTACTAAACATGATCAGAGTTTTCTCTGTAATAGTAGCATTAAACAAATTTATTAGTCACCTTCTGAGTGCCAAGCACTGTACTATGAGCTTAGGAGGGCCTCATTTTTGATGTTCACGCGTTGGCATTCATCTTTTTTAAGTACCTATTGAACTAAGTGCTGGGATAAATACAAAGAATTACAATCTAATCCATCAACAGTATTTTTGAACACTTATTTTGTGCAGAGCACTGTACTAAGTACTCAGGAGAGTTCAAAAGACATGATCCATACCCTCAAGGAATTACAAGCCAAGCCAGGTGGAGGGAGGCATGGAGAGTGAAGGGGCAGATAAAAAAGTATATTACAGATAGAAATAAGAAGGAATATTACCATGTACATGCTTGAGAAATAGTTATATAAGATAGGTACAAATGTGTACAATCTAAGAGGGAGGGGTAGCAGGTATCACATCTCCATTTTACTGATTAGGAAACTAAAGACCATAGAAGGAAAGTGACCTGCTCAAGGTGACACAATAGGCCAGAGGCAGACCTGGGTCTACATCCCGGTTCTCCATTTTTACAATTCCATGCTCATTCCTCTGGAATTCAAGGACAAGGACAGAGGGTAGACAGAGACAAAGAAGGATAACGATGGATTAAGAATAACTATAAGTAATGATGCTAAGAAATCGGGATAATAGGATTAAGATTGGAAAGTTTTCCAAGTGTCTGTAATTTTAGGAGACTCAATTTCTCCAAATATTCTATAGGTTCCTGCACTTGGGAAGCTTATCTGCACAGTGGCAGCTACAGAGAGCCAGTCTTAAGGTGGCTCATTGCTCCAGCAGACAAGGACCTTCAGGTCGCGGCCAGTTTACCAGGACTCCCTCCTAAATTCTGATGAGGCCCCTTTGTCTTGAGAAGACAAAAACTCCTAATGGTTACTCATTCCTCTCTATGTCAAAGAGAGCCTCACCAGTAGCTTTAAGGCAATCCACCAGTTTGTTTTTTGTTTCATCCTACCTGTTATAATCACAGTAGTATTTGTTAGCAACTGTCTCTCAAACATTGTTCTAAGTACTAAGGTAGATACAAGGTAACCAGGTCAGATACAGTCCCTGTCCCTGTCACATGGTGTTCACAATCTCAATTATTATCAACATTATTATTACCCCCTACCCTTCAACTCTCTTCTCCCTTTGCCTCTCCCAGGGTCTCTGCTCTCTACCCTCATCACTATGCCCCTTATGTCACTCAACATGAGCAAGACTGAGCTCCTCATCTTCCCTCCCAAACCCGGTCCTCTCCCAGACTTCTCTATCACCGTTGATGGCACGACCATCCTTCCCGTCTCTCAGGCCCGCAATCTCGGTGTCATCCTTGACTCGTCTCTCTCGTTCACCCCACACATCCTATCCGTTACCAAGACCTGCCGGTTTCACCTTTACAATATCGCCAAGATCCGCCCATTCCTCTCCACCCAAACGGCTACCTTACTGTTACGGGCTCTCGTTATATCCCGGCTAGACTACTGTGTCAGCCTTCTCTCTGACCTCCCTTCCTCCTCTCTCGCCCCGCTCCAGTCTATTCTTCACTCCGCTGCCCGGCTCATCTTCCTGCAGAAACGATCTGGGCATGTCCCCTTCTTAAACAGCTCCAGTGGTTGCCTATCAACTTCCTCTCCAAACAAAAACTCCTCACTCTAGGCTTCAAGGCTCTCCATCACCTTGCCCCTTCCTACCTCTCCTCCCTTCTCTCTTTCTACCGCCCACCCCGCACGCTCCGCTCCTCTGCCGCCCACCTCCTCACCGTCCCTCGGTCTCACCTATCCCGCCGTCGACCCCTGGGTCACGTCCTCCCGCGGTCCTGGAACGCCCTCCCTCCTCACCTCCGCCAAACTGATTCTCTTTCCCTCTTCAAAACCCTACTTAAAACTCACCTCCTCCAAGAGGCGTTCCCAGACTGAGCTCCTCTTCTCCCTCTACTCCCTCTGCCATCCCCCCTTTACCTCTCCGCAGCTCAACCCTCTTTTTCCCCTTTTCCCTCTGCTCCTCCACCTCTCCCTTCCCCTCCCCACAGCACTGTACTCGTCCGCTCAACTGTATATATTTTCGTTACCCTATTTATTTTGTTAATGAATTGTACATCGCCTTGATTCTATTTAGTTGCCATTGTTTTTACGAGATGTTCTTCCCCTTGACTCTGTTTATTGCCATTGTTCTCGTCTGTCCGTCTCCCCCGATTAGACTGTAAGCCCGTCAAACGGCAGGGACTGTCTCTATCTGTTGCCGACTTGTTCATCCCAAGCGCTTAGTACAGTGCTCTGCACATAGTAAGCGCTCAATAAATACTATTGAATGAATGAATGTCTCTGTTCCCCTGTTCCTCAGTCCCTCTGCCCCTCAGCTCTCTATTCTCTCCCCCTCAGCTTTCGATTTATGAGAAGCAGCATGGCTTAGTGGAAAGAGCATGAACTTGGTAGTCAGGGGTCATGGGCATTAATCAGGGCTCTGCCACTTGTCAGCTGCATGACTTTGGGAAAGTCATTTCACTTCTCGGTGCCTCGGTTACCTCATCTGTAAAATGGGGAGTAAGACTGTGAGTCCCAAGTGGAACAACCTGATTATCTTGTTTCTTCCCAGGGCTAAAAATAGTGCTTGACACATAGTAAGTGTTTAACAAGTGCCATTATTATTATTATTATTATTAATTTCGATTTTCTAGGTAGGATAACAGGTGAAGAGATGTGAAGTGGCATGCCCAAGTTCACACTGCAGACAAGTAGCAGAGTAGGACTCGAACCCAGGTCTTTCCAACTCCTAGACTCATGCTCTATCCACTAGATCACTTTGCTTTTATATCCATACTCTTCTCCCACTCCATACCCGCTTGCATTTTTCTTTCCTCTCAAGCCAACCTAGTCACTGTACTTCATTCTCATCTCTCCTGCCACAGACCTCTTGCTCATGCCCTCTCTCCCCCTGAAAGCTACCTCCCGATTCACATCTAGCAGACCACAGATGTCCCCTCCTTTAAAGCTTTACTGAAATGCTGGAATGACTATGACAGTACCCCATAGTGCACTTAAAATGACAGATTCAAAAAAACAAAAACAGCTCACAAGACTATAGTAAACATAAAATACTTTGCGGTCAAAATGAAAATCAACCAAATCCTGACACCAAATATTCTCTGTTCTCATTTAGAGAAGCAGTGTGGCTCAGTGGAAAGAGCACGAGCTTTGGAGTCAGATGCCATGGGTTCGAATCCCGGCTCGGCCACTTGTCAGCTGTGTGACTTTGGGCTGTGTGACTCTGTAAAATGGGGATTAAGACTGTGAGCCCCACTTGATTCCCCCGTGTCTATCCCAGCGCTTAGAACAGTACTCAGCACATAGTAAGTGCTTAACAAATACCAACATTATTATTATTATTTACCCTAGTTCCTTATATCAACTGGGAACTCGGTTCCTGGATCTTCTAAAAACCACTTATCAGGAATTCATGTTGTTCAAGTCCCACAATGCCTTTCTTTTCAGGTACAAGAGCTGAGGGCCAAACCTAATTCAGGGAGAGGGTGTGAAGAAGGGGAGGGAAAGAGAGAAAGTGTAGGAGAGGGAAAGGGAGCATGAAGGGGGAGGGACAGGTAGTGGGGGAAGAAAGAAGTGCAGGTATAGCACTGATGGTGCAATGTCCTCCCATGGGCACCTCTGATGTGATAATTGGCGACAGATAATAGCGGGGAGAGACCTGGGCTCATCTTTTTCCAGGCTAGTAGTCAAGAGAGAGGGGAGTTTGAGAATTTCCAGAGAGGTCCCAGTCTGAGTGTCAAAGTGGATTAGAGCTCAGTGAGTCACAAACTGACACCTTCCGTCTCCCCTTCCTCCACTCACACACACACTAATCATTCCTTGAGGGAGTGGAGAGATGAGAAAAGTTTCTTATAAATGCTGCCTCGGTCTTGTCCTGAAATAGTCTTCCTGTCCAAGAGCTGCCCTCCCAGGTTGAATGCACAAGCGGTGCGGGTAAGACAAAATGGCATTTTAGAAAGGTGATCCAGGCAACAGAGTGAAGTCTGGACAGGAATGGGAAGAGCGTGGAAGAAGAAAGACTAGTGAGGACGGGTATACTCTAACAATCTCTTCACTGGTCTCCCTGCCACCAGATGTAACATGTACGTGTGCGCGCACACACACACACAAACACACAGAATCTTGTCCTTGGAATTTGAAAATGTAAGTGATGGTGTTATTTGCCCATTGCTGTGTGAGTATGAAACATCTAAGGGAACAGATACAATCCTGGCTGCATTATGCATACAATCAGTCCATCAGTGGTATTCATTGAGGGATTACTATGTGCAGAGGATTTTACTAAGCAGCTGGGATAGTACAATGTAATAAAGTTGAGCACTTGATTGAGACTGAACTGTTTGAAAGAGTACAAAAGAAATAAATCATCATGATAGAGTAAGTAGGCAAGACTGCCTCTTATTGCTCTGTCTTTGTAGTTAGCAACATCTGAGCTGTTTCTCCTTTGCCTCTTACTTTCACAATCCTAACAGAGTTCTGGCTGCAACACCACCTTCCTGATCACACTGCATCATGCTCATCTCTGTAGAGCTTTTGATTCCTAGGTGGGATTTAGCATGATCTGAGCCTTTGATTCAGCATGCACTTAAAATGGACTCCTCTACCCTCCTTGATTTCCATTTTCAATTGCAGCATTCCAGGAAACAGTCGTTTGGGTATTCTGCTGCTGGCCATGCTTCTCTGACTCCCTCTTCCCCAGCACAACTATGTTGCACTGGGAATAGCTTCAGTGTTTAGGAGATTGACTACATTCCAGTTCTTTGTGGCCCACAGTATTGCCTTGATTTCTGATGCTGACACTATGACTCAGAATCATGCCAATGGAAACTCTCCTGTCATCAGAAATGATATCCATAGGGGTAGGGTGTCCACATAGTAATTAGACAGAGTATGACAAGTGCCTGCACCAGGATGGTGGCCACTGTGATGGTTAGGAAGCAGTTGATCCGGAAAATATTATGAAGGAAAATCCAATGGGATTTAGCTGCAGACTGAATATGAGAATAAAGAGAGCTAGGAGTCAAGGATGATACTAAAGGTTGGGGTGGGATGGCAGTGTTGGCAAATGTGATGGGAAAGTTAGGTGAAGAAGAGACTATGGGAGGGAAGATGAGGAGTTCAGTTTTGGACATTTTGAGCTTGAGACCTCAGTGGGAATATGTGTGGAAATGACATGGAGGGAGCAGGAAATCCGAGATTCTCATGGAGGAGAGAGATTTGGGTAGGTGAGATAGGAATGGGAGAAATCCTTGTGGAAACTCGAATTCTAGGAAGTCACCAGACTCCTCCAGATCCTGAGGCAAAGGATCAGTTCCACCTGAACTGGAACCCAGGCTCGCATCCTGGGAAAGGCTTATTACCTATTTGTTAATATCATTCTTACTCTTATTTTTATTCTTAGCCTCTTCTTCTTTCATTGTTATTATTGCTATATTTGTTATTCACTTGCTATGAGTCAATCTCAGTTCTGAGTGCTAAGGTAGATACAAGTTAATCAGATTGGACATTACCTCTGTACCACATGGGGCTTACAATTTAGGTTGGAGGGAAAAGAGGTATTTAATCTCCATTTTACAGATAATGAAGCTGAGGCATAGAAAAGTTAAGTGCTTCCCCCAAGGTCCTACAGCAGGCAGTTGACATCGCCAGGATTGCAACCCATGTCCTCTAAGTCCAAGGTCTGGGATATTTCCTCTAGGTCATACTGTTTCCACAACAGATTTGAAACGATTTTTATATTGGATGGAGCAGTCAGGAGAAGCAGGAAAGGGTGTCCACAGGTCTGGGGTGAATAGCATCCAGACAACCTTCATTAGAAGGGAGGGTTGGGCTATTCGGTGTTCTATGCCTCCACCGAGGGCAGGGCCCAGTTGAGCCCCATTCCAGGCCAGCAAGGCTAGAGAGAGCCCCTTATTCAGAGCAGGATGATAATCGTAACACTAATACAGTAATAATAATAAAGCCATGATTTTTTTACTCCAAAATGCTGTCAGTCAGTGGCATTTTTTGAGTGCTTACGGGGTTCAGAGTACTGTACTGAGGGCTGATCACTAGATATATCTCATGCCATCCTCTCTCAGGATCTCTGTGCCATTGGATTTATGACTGTCACTTTATAAGTGAGGAAATTGAGGTCCAGAAAAGTGGAGTGATTTGCCCAAAGTCTCCCGGCAAGCACATGGTAGAGTCCAGGCTAATAAGGATGATATATCTTAAGTGGTTACTATGCACCAGCATCTGGGGTAGAAACAAGGCAACCAGATTGGAAACAGTCTCTGTCCTCTGTTGAGGCTCAGAGTCTAATACAGAGAGAGATGAGGGATCTCATCCCCATTTAAGAGTTCACAGCCTAAATAAGAGTGAGAATAGGTATCATTTGATTCACATTTTATCAATGAGGAAACTGAGGTCCAGAGAAGTTAAGTAACTTTTCTAAGGTTCCACAACAAATCAGTGGTGGAGCCGAGATAAGAAACCAGGTAAATCTTCATTTCTGCACCAGACTCTACTCTTCCTCTCTCTCTCTTTGCCTTTCCCTCCCTTTGCTTATGTCCTTTATTCCCTCTTCCTCTCCCATTTCTCGTTCTCTCCCTGTCTCTTCATTTTTTTTCTACTCCTGTCCCTTCTTTCTTTCTATTCCTGCCCCTTCTCTTTTTATCATCCACGTCCCTTCTCTCTTACTCCCCAGGCCTTTCTCCCTGCTCTCCTAGTCCTTTCTCCCATTTCCCTTTTTTCTTTCCACTCTTCCTTTTCTCCTCTCTCCTCCCCACCTCTTCTCAACATTGACCACTTTACACTTTCTGGCCTCACCTCCTGGCCACCTACTAGAATGGGCTTGGAGGCAACAGAACTTCTCTTGTTCCCCTAAAGCCCACCCTGCTGTGAGCCCACCCTCAACCAGAACATAGACTAGGTCTCCATCCTGTTCAGGGCAGGGCTGGTATCAGACACTGAGCATGCTCAGTGAGCTCCCACTTTCTGGTGCCCACGAATCATTATTCATCACCTATGTCTCCTGTCCCTCCACTACTAGACCCAAGAGGTGGAGTGCATAGGAGGCCAGAGAGAGGGAGATTCCTTCTACTGTGTTTCTCTGACTTTTTTGGCCTCTGTCTCTCCAGCTTCAACTGTCTGTCCCCTTGTGTGACTGTTTGAGGCCCACTTTGTTTATCTATGTTTCTTATTGTCATACTCTGTTTTTGTTTCAGTTACTGTCTCTTTCTGTACATAATAATAATGGTGGTTTATTTTAAGCACTTACTATGTACCAAGCACTGTTCTAAGCACTGGAGGAAATGCAAGGTTATCGTGTCATCTCACAAGGGGCTCACAGCTTTAATCCCCATTTAACAGATGAGGTGACTGAGACAGAAGGAAGTTAAATGACTTGCCCAAAGTCACACAGCAGACAAGTGGTGGAGCTAAGATTAGAATCCACGACTTCTGATTTACAAACCCGTGCTCTTTCCACTAAGCCAGGCTGCTTCCATATCCAAACATAGACATAACATTTATTTATAGTCAATCATTCATTCCTTCGACAGTATTTATTAAGTGCTTACTGTGTGCAGAGCTTGGGAAAGTACAATACAATGATAGTGTACGAAGTGCTTGGGAAAGTACAATACAATAATAAACAGTGGCATTCCCTGCCCACAATGAATTTACGGTCTAGAGGTGTGGAGACAGACATCAATACAAATGAATGAAATTACAGATATATACATAAATTTTGTGGGGCTGCTGGGGGTGGGCTGAAGAGCAAAGGGTGAAAGTCAGGGTGACGCAGAGGGGAGTGGGAGATGAGGAAAGTGGAGCTTTGTCTGGGAAGGCCTCTTGGAGGAGATGTGTTTTCGATAAGGCTTTGAAGTGGGGAAGAGCAATTGTGTGTTGGATTTGAGGAAGGAGGGAGTTCCAGGTCAGAGGTAGGATGTGTGCCAGGATTCAGCAGTGAGACAGGAGGGATCGGGGCACCATGGGAAGGTTAGCACTAGAGGAGCGAAGTATAATGATGTAAATAATAATGGTATTTGTTAAGTGCTTACTTATGTTCATTCATTCATTCATTCATTCCTTCATTCAATGGTATTTATTGAGTGCTTACTATGTGCAGAGCACTGTACTGAGCGCTTGGATTGTAGAATTTGGCAAGCATTGTTCTAAGCGCTGGGGTCAATACAAGGTGATCAGGTTATCCCACGTGGGGCTTACAGTCTCAATCCCCATTTTACAGATAAGGTAACTGAAGCACAGAGAAGTTAAGTGACTTGCCCAAGTCACACAGCTGACAGGTAGTGGGGCCAAGATTAGAATTCATGACCTCTGACTCCCAAGCCACTAAGCCATGCTGCTTCTCATTAAGCCATGCTGCTTCTCATGAGGGCTGGGTTCTAGAAGGAGAGAATCGAGATGAGGTAGGAGGGTGCAAGGTGATGGAGAGCTTTAAAGCCAATAGTGAGGAGTTTATGATATTGAGGGGGATGCACAACCACTGGAGATTTCTGGGTGGTGGGGTGACTTGTCCTGAACACTCAAGTGGGAAGAGACAAGAGGTTGGGAGGTCAGTAAGGAGGCTGATGTAGTAATCTATGAGAAAAGGATAAGTGATTGTATTAATGTGGTAGCAGTTTAGATGGAGAAGAAAGGGCAGATTTTAGCTATGTTGTGAAGGTTGAACCGAAAGGATTGGTGAATATTTGAATATGTGGGATAAAAGTGAGAAAGTCAAGGAGAACACTAAGGTGATGGGCCAGTGAGATGGATAGGATGGTGGTACCAACTACGGTGATGGGAAACTCAGAAAGAGGACAGGATTTGGATGGGAAGATAAGGAGATCTGTCATATATTAAGACATTAATATATGTCTTCCCCTGGACTGTACGCTCGATGTGGTCAGGGAAACTATCAACTGTTTTATTTTACCCCTCTAAACACTCACTACATTATTCTGAACACAGTAACTGCTCATAGAATACCGTTGAGGGATTGATTTATATCTCTCTCTTGCTCTTCATCTCCATCTATCCTTACCTCCCTGATTGTCTCTATCTATTTAGAACTCTTTCTGTCTCTGATTCACTCTGTCGCTTTCTGCCTTGGTTTCGCTGCCTTACCATCTCCTTCTAATTCATCAATTTTGCCTCTCTCTTTCTCTGTCTCTGTCTCTCAACTCTCTGAGGGGAATTAGTTTAAGTGGTAATAATAAAATTGTGGTATTTGTTAAGCACTTACTATGGATCAAAATGCTGTTCTAAGCGCTGGGGTAGATACAGGGTAATCAGGTTGCCCCACGTGGGGCTTACTGTCTTAATCTCCATTTTACAGATGAGGTAACTGAGGTGCAGAGAAGTTGAGTGACTTGCCCAAAGTCACACAGCTGACATGAGGCAGAGGCGGGATTAGAACCCACAACCTATGACTCCCAAGCCCGGTCTCTTTCCACTGAACCACACTGC
Organism: Ornithorhynchus anatinus; assembly: GCF_004115215.2. Taxonomy (NCBI): domain Eukaryota; kingdom Metazoa; phylum Chordata; class Mammalia; order Monotremata; family Ornithorhynchidae; genus Ornithorhynchus; species Ornithorhynchus anatinus. Next base: position 676 of record NW_024396709.1, on the reverse strand, counting down.
TTCTCTAGAGCGCTGCTTCTCTAGAGTGGTAGAGTGCTCACTTGGCATGGAAGAGGTAGCAAGATCGTTGTCCACATTGTCTACTTTTATCTGTTTTCCCCACTCTAGACAGAAAGGTTGTTAAATGTCAGGGAATGTATATCCTAATTCTGTTGTACTGTACTCTCCCAAGCGCTTAGAACAGTGGTCTGCATATAGTGAGTGCTCACTAAATACCACCAATTACCACAAATTGACTAACTTCTATTTAAGCCTCTCCTCTATTTCTTCTCTTCTCTCTCTGTCTCTTTGTCTTTCTGGCTCTTTCTCTGACTCTGTCTCTCTCTGACTCTGCCTCTCAATGCATATATGATATATATTATTATATATATTATAATATATAATACAATATCGCCAAGATCCGCCCTTTCCTCTCCACCCAAATGGCTGTCACTGCTACAGGCTCTCGTAATATCCCGGCTAGATTACTGTCAGCCTGCTCTCTGATCTCCCTTCTTCCTCTCTCTCCCCACTCCAGTCTATTCTTCACTCCGCTGCCTGGCTCATCTTCACCAGGACGTCTCCACCTGGATGTCGGCCCGCCACCTAAAACTCAACATGAGCAAGACTGAGCTCCTCATCTTCCCTCCCAAACCCGGTCCTCTCCCAGACTTCTCTATCACCGTCGATGGCACGA